>NW_007258251.1:44643-106822 GCF_000164805.1 Carlito syrichta | reverse complement strand
CAAAAAAAAAAAAAAAAAAGAAAGAAAGAAAGAAAAATGAAAAGTAATATCCTACATTTTGTTATATTTTTCTATTCTCCTCTCATCAAGCAGGGTATTGAATATTTGTTTAACCTTGAGCACAATAATGAGCCAAAGGAACAGATTTAAAAAAAACAACAAAATACTCAATAGTGCCTATTTCTATATATACAGTTGGTCCTCAGTGTCCATGGAGGATTAGTTTTAGGATGCCTCTGGATGCCCAAATTCACAGACATTAAAATCCCTTACATAAAATAGCATATTTGCATAACCTACAAACATCCACCCGTGGACTTTAAATCATCTCTAGATTGTTTATAATATCTAATACAACATAAATGCTATGTAAATAGCTGTCATACTGTACTTTTTAAATTTGGGGTTTTTTTATTGTTGTATTAGTGTTTACTGGCTATTTTTTAATGAATATTTTCAACCCACAGACCCTGTGGATAGCTGAACAGAGATGCAGAGGCTGACTAATATATATATGGGGGGGGGAGAGAGAAGAAACTCTGGACATGGGTACATAAAGCCATCACAGTGGTTACCTGAGGACAGGAAAAAGATGGTGATAGGAGACTTAGTTTTTGGTATCACTCAAAATATTTACCACAAGGATATATTAATGTATGACTTGTATGGTAAAGATAAATAAATGATGAAAGAGAAGACAGATCTGTAGAATAAAAAATAGTACAATAACTCAACCTGCAGGGCTGAAACGCTGTCACCGAGACACCCTGCATCTGGCAACAGTGGCCATCAGATCAGACACTGAGGACTCCTAAAGCATGAGGTCTCAGGCAGATGAGAAATACCAACCAAGGAAGGAAGATACTGTGTGTGTGTGGGAGGCCAACAATGGCTACCCACAACAGAACCAGCCTTGCCCCAGTAGCACCTGCCCCAGGTTCTGGAGGACATGCCTTGGGGGAAGCGGAGCATTTCACCAGCGTTTCCTTGCCTCTCTTTCTACTCCAAGAACTGAAATACGCCTCCCTTCTTTCCCCACAAGTTGTTTCTACAAAGAAGTTTCAGCAGTGCTTAAAAGAAAAATGGGAAAGAACCCAAAATGCCCAACCTAGGAGAATAACCAGGCAAACTCTGTGCACTGATGACCTCCCAGACATCTGTTTACTATGCCTGAAATGGATAGCGTTAACACGACGTAAACATGGAAGTGAAAAAGAACCCAAATACCTCTAAATCTGCACACACTACGTAGAAATGCCATGTCAAAAGGGAGAGCCTTCATGTTCACAAAGTTTACAGAACCAGTGTCCAAAAGTACTCCCATGAAGCTCCTCCGTGGGAGATGTCAATGGGAACACCTGCCATAATATGAGCTTCACTGAAATCCCTATTTCAGAGAAACGGAAATAGATAACAGTGAATTCCAACTCTGTCGAAAAGCTTCACATCCTGATTGTTATTTAGGGGGAAGAAAAGTTGTGGGAGCTCTGGAGTAGTGGGAAAGAAAAGGTTACATTTTGGCAAGATAGTCACTGCATACCAGCAGCAGAAAGTTCGACCTGCATCAATCAAAAGAGGTATGTGATCACCTCTCCATACCAGAAGATGTCAAGCACATTACTGATGGCCAGTGAGATACCCAGACACTGGAAAGAGAACATGAGGCCACCCCCAGGCCAGGCCCTCAGGCCCTGGTGATACAGAAGGAGGCCAAAATTCTGTGGCTGGGAAGGTGACCTTCAGCAGGGAGTGAGGTCAGCTTTGACATCTTCCCAGTCCCAGAAGACAATGGAATTCTAGCCAGGCTGATTTCCCCAGGAAATGAGGCTCAAGCCACATGAGCTTCACTTTAGTAAAATAAACAGGGGTGAGGAGATGTGAGACAGCTGAGTTTTCTTTCTGAATCCTGCATGAAAGACAAAGAGAACTGACTAGGACTCTGCTTCCTGAGGTCTGCCTGGAGACGCCATCATCACACCATGTCCTGAGGTTTCAGTCCACCATCAGCATGCTGGGCTCTGCCAACCAACTGGGCCCACCCTGCTGTCCACTGTTTTGTATGTTCCCTCAAAAAGTACATCTTGTAACTGTCACCAGAGGCTTTAAGCAATAGATGTATTTAAAATGGGAAAATCAATGTGCTGGATTCCTTTGGATAAGAGTACAGTGGTTAGAACAAATCACTGGTTCTGGAATCAGACAGATCTGGTTCTAAATCAGACTCTACTTACTGTCCACATGACCTCTGAAAAATAACTTTACTTCGCTGGCGTCTTTTTCTTTTTTTGAGTTGAAGTCTCACTCTGTCACCTAGGCTGGAGTGCAGTGGCACGCTGACCACCACCGCAGCCTCAACCTGCTGGGCTCAGGTGATCCTTCTGCCGCAGTCTTCCAAGCAGCTGGAACAACAGATACGTGCCACCATGCCCGGCTCTAATTTTTGACTTATTGTAGAGATGAGATCTCACCAAGTTGCCCAGGCTGGTCTTGAACCCGTGGGCTAAGGTAATCCTCTCATCTTGGCCTCCCAAAGTGCTGGGATTATAGGCATGAGCCATCACACCTGGCCCTGACTTCTTAATCTATAAGTTGGGAATAACAACTGCTTCATAGGATAATATCCTGCTTCATAGGATAAGACCATCAATGTATGCCATCAGCACTCAATAACTAATCGTGGTTATTGGTTATCCTCTGGTTCTCAGAGAGGCTAGATCTACAACATGCCAATTAAAGCAGCTGTTAAAAATACCGCCCCTCCCCTAATGACTGTCCCAATCACTAGGATAAATAAACTTCAGGTCCAATAATGGTCATAATGAGAAAAAAACCTCAAGGAACAAAATACCTTCACAGCTCATGCCATCCTCTCACGTCTACTAATAAGTCATTTTCATCAACATTTACATTTTTCACAACTTCAGCAAGTCATGGTGGCACGTGCCTGTAATCCCAGCTACACAGGAGGCTGAGGCAGAAGGACCACTTGAGTCCAGGAGTTAGAGTCCAGCCTGGGCAACAGAGCATTACCCTGTCTCTAAAAAAAAAAAAGAAATTTTTTTTAATTTTTGTCAAAACTTTCTTAGTGTGCTGGTGTATTTATCTCTGACTCCCCACAGTGGAGGTCCACATAGCAAGTGGCAGGATGAGGTGCTCTGGGTCAACTTGGCGTCTCTCTTTTTCATTCAGAGTTAAAGAAGCAGAGTAGGAAACTCAGGTCTTAAGTGCAGGGGTGAGTGGGAGTGGACATGGGGCATCTACCCATTCCTTCCTCCCCTACCCAGGAGTCTGAGGGCTGAGGGAATCTTTTTTTGTTTTGAGTAGACGTCTCTGACGCTCTGTAGTGCAGTGGCACACTCAGCACCGCAGCATCAACCTACTGGACTCAAGTGATCTTTCTGCCTCAGTTTTCTAAGTAGCTGGAACCATAAGCATGTACCACCATGCCTGGCTAATTTTTTTATTTTTGGTCTTGTCAAGTTGCCCACGCTGGTCTCGAACTCCTGAACTCAGGCAATACTCTCGCCTCTGCCTCCCAAAGTGCTGGAATTACAAGCATGAGCCACTGTGCTTGGCCAGAATCCTTGTCCTCATACCTGGGGGGCCCCTCCCACACATGGCAGTCCAGCCGGTGGAGCCCTATCCCTTCCCCCCACAACGTTAAAATGGGGCAGCATCGGATGACCTCCAAAGTTCTCCAAGTATTCCTGCTGGGCCACTCTGGTAAGCTTGTTAGCATTTGAGAGAAATATCTTTAAGTTACCAAGTAGGTATGTAGTCTGAGAAGACATGTGGGGGCCCAACTCCAAGTACCATGTAACAATTCACACTCCACCGAGCACTTTAACTTCCATTATCTTTACTACAATATTTATAACAGCTTATGAAATCATCATCAGTTTCCCCAACTTAAAGGAGAAAAAACTGACTCAAAACCTGCTCACAGCCATTTATTTGGTTTTGAACTAATGAAAGGCTGGGAGCACCCCAGCAAATTGAGGGGCTGAGGGCAAGCTTCCAGAACTGTGCTCTCCACCCATTACCTAACAGCCTTGCTTCCAAGCCAGGAGCACAGACAGCACCCATTTCCTGTCTAATGCAGCTTTCTCTAATGTTTGGGGAAAATAATTCCCTCTCATTCCCTCACGCCTCCATGCTTTCTAGTAACCCTTTTCCACTAACCCCATCCAGAGCTAAAGGTGCACCTCCACACCAAGAGTACCATCCACCTCTTCACCAAGAAAGCTGCCGGGGCCATCCCCTCAGCCGAAGCCGGCTCCTGCCATCCCAAGGGCACATCAGATGGCCCCCAGCACACTAGCAGCTAAAGTTCACTAGGAGCACAGGCACAGCCCCCCGACCACCCTGTGTAACCAATGCCATGTTTCAGAATTTTCCCAAGGGCCAGAGGAGTGGATTGTGTTGAGGGGGAGGGGGGTCAGCGGAGCTGTCACTATCTGCATATGTCTTTACACAACGCTGGGCTTTTCAAGGAGAAAACGAAATCACTGCTGTTTTTAATCTAGCCATTTCTTGATCTTCCACTTCTTAGTTCCTGTTTCCCATTCAAAAGTCCTGGCCCTATTGCCCCACGAAGGAATGGAAAGTAGAAGGAGAAAAATCCAGAATGGGGAAGGGAGAAGAAAGGCAGGAAGGAACCACCAAGCTCACTGAGGCCCTGCACTAAGCCAACCTCTGTCTGCAGCTGAGACTGTTTGCTTTAAAAGAAAAAAAAAAGGAGGGTGATGATGCAAATAAGGTCACGTGCCCTCAGAGCATAGGACCATCCTGTGCCCCCTCCTGCTTCTCCCACATAGAGATCACGGGGCCGCTCCCCACCCCCAAATTAGTCCTATCTGGGCACTAACTTTTTATTTTTCTACAATCCTAGCAGTGCAGTGATGGGGAAAAGGGAATGAGCTGGAGGAGGGCCTGAGGGTGCACAGGGACCAACCAGACATCCTTCTGCTCCTGACAACATATTCTGCATCCCTGCTTCATCCTTAAGACCCAAGCTTATTATAAGACACTGGTACAGAAAATATCCATGGGCTTTCATTCCACATTTCCACACGCAAATTACTTTGTTTCCTGAGCCTCAGTTTTTATATCCTAAAATGGTAGCAGTATTGTCTACTTCATATGGCGATAGCTGGAAAGCCATGACAAGTGGAAAGTGCCTGGAGTTAGGGGAGGACCCCTCTCCTCCCACCTCCCCAACAGATTGCACAGCAAAGCAAGTGGCCTCCTGATCAGTGCCTGACTCCAGGAGAGAGGCCAGCCTGCCCAAGAGCTTGCATTATAAATGGGGTTCCCTCAGTCACAAAGTCTCTGGGGTAGGGGACGAGGGGTTGGGCAAGAACTCAGCAAGCACTCTCAATTTTATATCTGGGTTTCAAACTCTACTCCACTTAACCCTAGGACTAGCAGGTCCCTCCAGGGGCCCAGGATGAAGGGAGCTGAGAAGATGTGAAGATGTTTAGCATCAGCCCCTGCCCCCAACCATGCAGAGTTACTTCATCTGCAGGCCTCAGAAGCATTCAACCGAAGAAAGAGCTTTGTGTTAAAACACACACTAAAGATCATATTCTGCCTCCCTAGACAGAAAGGCATCCACCTGCTGTGCTCCCCGCAGTGGCCCAGTCACAGGGCAGGGGACCTGAGAGCCACAAGGAGCAAGGCAGGGACAGAGACAAGGGACAGAGGGAATGTGCAGATGGTCACATTCATTTTTATTTCATTAAGGTGCTTGGTTCAAAGTAACTGTGCCAACCAACAGCACCCACCTACTCAGGGAACAGGAGTACAAGATGGGCTGAGAGGCATGGAGGTGGGCTGGGTGGGCAGGAGCCTGGAGAGAAGGGCAATCCCAGCCTACACAGCTTGGCAGGAGTACAGGACACAAGGCCAGGAGTGGGGACAGAGGCAAGATGGGGCAGGGTCCCTGTCACTGCAGGACGAGGCAGAAGGGAAGCAAAGTGCAGCAACAGGCAGGGCTGGGCCACTGAGGTCGGCAAGGGCCGTTTATTTTCAGCACTGAGGATGAATGTTTCTCCCCAAAGAAGGGCTTCAGCCCATTAGTTTTACTTTCTCTGCTTTCTATCCAAAGAAAAAAAAAACTGAAACCCCAGATAATAGAACAAGAGGAGAAGCTAGGAAAAAGGCTCCCTGAGCCACAGCAAGAGAGAGGAGGAGGCTGAACCTCCTGCGCACAGCCTGTGGCCCAGAACAATTCCCTTGCCTAGAGAGGCTGTTCAGGCCTGCAGACACCATGGAGAGAGCCCAGAGAGCAGGCCCAGGAGCCCTGTCCAGTCCCCTCATCCCCAGGACACGGTGCCCACCCGATGCATGGGCCAAAGAGGGCTCCCAGGAACATCACTCAAGGACATGTGAATCCCAGTCCATAATCAGCAAGCACAAGGAACATGGACCAATCCACTCCAAAATGCTGAGTCCCCAAAACAAAGACTTCATCTAATGCTGCTGAGTTTGAGGAGTAAAGGGAAAAAGAGAGTGAGATAAAGATATATGGTATAAACCATAAAAGTGAAGGTGTGTTTCTCAGACCAGAATGTTATCTGCTTTGAAGCTAATGTTTAAAGTATTTACTGTTCCTCAAGAGGCCCAAAGAAGCTGCGACAGCCCACAAGTGAGTCAGCCAACTACAGGACTTCTGCCAGTTCAAGCCCCACAGCCCAGGGATCTGGGAAGGTTTGCCCTTTTTCCAGTGACTGAAAACAGTGGATTGTGCCAAATGAGAGGATGGGCGTGGTGTCAGAGACATCATCCAGACTGTCACCTACTCATATTGTTGCCTTAGATAAGTCACTTCTCTGAGGTTCTGGATACAAAATTCTATGAAAGTATCATCTTTAAAACAGTTTGCACTTTAGTTATCTTTCCAAGGAGGAAATATTACAAGCATATTCATATATGTGATGCAATGGATTAGTTTTCCAAAGAAAACTAAGATTCCTGCCCAAAAGTCTCAAAAAAATCAACTAATGACTATCTTTTAATACTGGTTAAAGGACTATCATCCTATCTCAACTGTAAAAACAAATAGTTGATAATGGCATAAAGTAATTTTTAAGAATTCCACTGCATTTCCCTGGCTTGGATTTCTCAACATAGATGGGAAGAAATGAAAAGTGTACATCAGTATAACTTACCACATGTGATAAATCTACACAGCACTTTCAATACAAAGCACTTTTACACCTATTATAACTCACGGTCCTCTAACTCAGGCAGCAGGTAATACGGACAATATTATTATAACAATGCAAAAACCAAGGTTGAGATAGGTTATTTCTCCAAGGTCACAGAGGTGATGATAAACCAAGATGCCACCTTTGTATTCCTGTTTGCTGCTTAAACACTTTCAAATTCTCCTAGCCTGTTGTTCTTTCTGCCGTTTCCTTAATTATGGTAAACTACTGTTAAAAAGTCAAGAAACAACAAACCAAGAATATAAAGTTCTTTTAATCTCAGAAGGAAAAGTTTTATTTATTTATTTATTTGTTTTTTGAGTTGGAATCTCACTCTGTCGCCCAGGCTGGAGTGCAGTGGCATGCTCACAGCCACCGCAGCCTCAACCTGCTGGACTCAGGCGATCCTTCCACCTCTGCCTTCCAAATAGCTGGAACTATAGGCGTACGCCACTACACCTGGCTAATTTTTTGACTTATTGTAGTGACAAGGTCTCACCAAGTTGCCCAGGCTGGTCTTGAACCCCTGGACTCAGGCAATCCTCTCACCTCGGCCTCCCAGAGTGCTGGGATTACAAGCTTGAGCCACTGCGCCCGGCAGAAAAGTTTTAAACACTTGTGGTTATTCCATTATGCTTACTAGGCAGGTACACAGTCCTGCCACTGTTGGAGGTAACTGTAAAACAGCTCCCACTTTCAAAGACTCAAAAACGTCCCCAGGCAACTAAGACTTCTCATTAGCTGAAATCTAAAGTACAAAGACAGACTATCAGCTCCTTAGGGACAGGGGCATGTCTTCTCATCTCTGAATCTCCAGCACCAGCACAGTGCCTGACAGGTGTAAATGCTGCACAAACGAGATGAATGAAATCATATACGGCTCTTTAGTTTATGCCAAACGCCTGTGACAGGTTCTATGAAGGAAAGACACCCTGAAGCAGGTAACACAGTCACATCCTGAAGAAAGTGACAGGTTGTTAGCAAGGCGGGAGGTCCTCCAGGCAAGGAGGTCAAATGAGCCTCCTGGCAAGAAGGTCAAATATGAGTCACAGTTTCCTGCCCTGGCCTCTCCCAGCACTTGGCTGGCTGCAGTGGGAGGATCAGGAAGGGGAGGAAGGACTAAGAATGGACAGGATGAACGGCTAAGGGACAGTCACCTTGTGCTTCATTCACTTCGTCAGTGCCTTTTTAGAACCCAACTCTTCTGCGTGAAGTGGATTAAAAAGTTCTCTCCCTTGAATACAAAGTGGTCAAATGTATAACATCACACCCTCAAAACTGAATCAGTGAAAACACTGAGGCTGTTTCCATTCATTTGAAATTGGCAATTGGCTGCCAGTGGTCTGCACTTTCACTCCAACACTCTTCCAGTTACACAAGACAGACAATTCTGATTTGCATATATAAATGGAAACAGATATCAGACATTCTTTTTCAAAAACAAAACCGAAAAGTTTTGAGATAGTAAAACATTTGTTACAACTCTCTACCATTAACATCTTATATCTCCCTGTGTCCTTGTCTCAAATGTTAGACAAGAAGCATCTGAAACTTAAAGTAACTGCGCAGCTCATGGACATAACATGGCATAATATGTTAAGCACTGATTTCGTCATGTACAATCGACGATGCTGCATTGCCTGACATTTAGCTGAAGGCAGCACATGCACATGCACACTCATGCTAAACTCAACTTTTAACATCTTGGCGCCCACCGACGTGTTTTTTGCTTTTTTGTTTTGCCTACGTCACCCCAGAGCTGGCACATAGTTGACACTCCATAAATACTCATTAAATGAACTAATTAAGCTGCCAGGATTACTTGGGTTTTTTGGTTTTTGTTTTTGCAGGGAACCCTAGGACAGCTTTTCTCCTGCCATTCTCTGTGAATGTGTCTGAACCTGTAAATGTGTCACTGATTAGGAAGACCATGGTGATATATTGGTCATTCTATGAATTCAGGTCTATGCATGTTCCTTCATCAAAACAGGACAGTCAAAACTACCTACCTTTAGAGCTGGATCACTGGAGCAATTCCAGTTTACAAACTTCTTATAAACTCCAGCTCCTAAGTCCCTCAACACCAAATGTGCTATTAAGAGGCACACAAATCAGATGATCTTGCACCTCCAGTTCATTGCTTAGCAAGAGTTCAAAATGTTTCAGCAATATCACCTCACTGATACGAGATGCAAACATTAGAGTACAAATCTTTTTTGAAAACTTTTAAACAACTATTGGAAACATTAAAGATAAAACCATTATACAGGTTAGGCAGAAACCCTGAAGAACCTCTGGGGAACCATAGGGTACCCCCATCAGTTCTGCCCCACTCCCTTCATCATCTCAGGCAACTCCCTTCACCTCTGTAAAGCTGAAGTTTGAACTCCATAATCTCCAACAATATCATCTATCAAATCCATGGCAATATCATCTATCAAAACCAAAGTGCTACGTCTTGAAGTTCCTCCAGTGGTCCTTTACATCAAATTGATCGTTCCACAATAACAACGTTGAAAAGACATAACATGGAGTTAATATAGCCAATGAGCAGTCATTTTAACACTGCCTAGTTGTCATGTTTTTCTAGCAGTTCACTTTAATTTACCCTCTAATCACTAGCCAAGAACAGAAAACCAGTTTCCCAGAGGTAGCTGTTGATAACTGTTTTACAACCTCCTCTCCGGCTTGTTTTGTACCAACTAGCTTTTCTATTTCAAGTATTTGCCTCCACCCATAAAAACCATGTTAACCTAGCTAGCCCTTCATGACTTTCATGACACTGACAGACGCCATCACCATAGCAGCAATTATGTGACTAGCCCACCCATCTGCCTGCTCTCCAACACCTGTTGTCAGTACCTGTGCATACCTGCCCTCTGTGATGACGTGGAGCAGACCACAACCCAGTCACCCTGACTTCCTCCATCAAAGGGAAAGTTTAAAAGGATTAGACTCCAAGAAGCCAGTTGCTATTGCCTTGCTAAGCTATAGTCTGGCCATGTGTTCTTTGAGCTAGGGCCAGGCCATGTTTTCGTAAACTTTGGCCCCCTCCCCTACCTTGGAGAGGTGAATCAATCTCTCTCAATCAATCTCTCTCTCTCTCTCATTTACTTTCTAAATAAATTCTATTTTCCAATCTAACTTCTGTGCAATTCTTGTTGCATCTTTCTCACGGCACTGGATCACACAACCCCACCCCCCGATCTAATAAACATGATACAAAGACAACTCTTTAAAACTCTATAGGAGAATTTTTAAAAGTAAATTATAAAATTGTAGGATTCTTTAATTTTTTTTCTGTAAGAATGATTTATTTCAGCTCCAAAATACATGCAATATTATTTTAGAGTACATCTTTTAAAATCTTGCTTCAGATTATTGCTACTTGAATGTTCAATTTCTCTTGAACAGCCCCTTTCACTCATTGAATCTCTACGCTTATGATGTGTTTCATGATCTACAAAAACTTATATGGTGTTAGTATAGACATATATATCAAAGAAGGCATACAATGGCCAATAAGCACATGTAAAGATGCTGAACATCATTAGTTATCAGGAAAACATAAATCAAACCAAAATGAGATTCCATTACATGCCCACTAAAATAGCTTACATGGCTGAAAATACCAAGCACTGATGAGGATGTATAGGAACTGAAACTGGAACTCATACATTGTTAGTGAAAATGAAAAATGATAAAGAAAATAGTATGGCAATATTTTATAAAGTTAAACATACACTTAGCATACAATCAGCAATCCCACTCCCATGTCAAAAAATAAAACATAAGCTGGGCTCGGTGGCTCAGCCTGTAATCCTGCGCCTTTGGGAGGCTGAGGTGAGTGGATTGCCTGAGCCCACGGGTTCGAGACCCGCCTGGGCAACTTGGCAAGACCTCATCTCTACAATAAATCAAAAATTAGCCGGGTGTAGTAGCGCACACCTGCAGTTCCAGCTACTTGGAAGGCTGAGGCGGAAGGATCGTCGGAGCCTAGCAGGTCGAGGCTGCGGTCCAGTCTGGGCGACAGAGTGAGACTCCAACTCAAAAATAAATAAATAAATAAAACATATGTCTACACAAAGACTTACAGTCAAATGTTCATAGCAGTTTTATTTATAAGAGCCCAAAACTGGAAAGAACCCAAATGCCCATCACATGGTGAAATGATTTTTTTAAAATTGTAGTATGGTATGGTCCAAGACCTAAAACCACAGGGAGTACCAAATCCTATATATTCTGTTTTTTCCTATACGTACAAAGCTACTGAAATGACAGATCCAGAGCCCAAAATGAAGTTACTCTGGTCTCCTTGAGCTCTTACATGACAATAATCCTTTCCCAGAACCCTGGGCAAGTCTCAAGGCATTAAGATTAGCATCTTCCAAGAATTTATCTCTCAGTTACTGGCCCTGCCCTTCTCATTTATGTGACTGACCCACCCAACTAGCTACCAGCACACCTTTGCCTACTTGCACATAATCAACCCACCCATTTGCCAGCTGTTAGAAATGCTGGCCCCAGTTGGGTGCGGTGGCTCAAGCCTGTAACCCCAGCACTCCGGGAGGCAGAGGCAAGAGGATTGCCTGAACTCAGGGGTTCGGGACCAGCCTGAGCAACATGGCAGAGACCTGGTCTCTATAATAAATACAAATAAAAATAAATTAGTGGAGCATGGTGGCACATGCCTGTAGTTCTAGCTACTTGGAATGCTGAAGAGGATCACCTAAGTCCAGCAGGTCCAGGCTGCAGCAGCCGTGAGCATGCCACTGCACTCCAGCCTGGGCAACAGAGTCAGACACCGACTCAAAGAAAAAAAAGAAAAGTTGGCCCCTTCTCTCCCTTGAGAAGTGAATCTGTGAATCTCTGACCTACTTTGTTTCTGTTTTTTTGTTTTGAGTCGGAATTTCACTCTGCTGCCCAGGTTGGAGTGCAGTGGCATGCTCATGGTCCCCACAGCCTCCATCTGCTGGGCTCAGGTGATCTTTCCACCTCAGTCTTTCAAGTAGCTGGAACCACAGGCATGTGCCACCATGCCCAGTTAATTTTTTTTTTATTGTAGAGAAGAGGTCTCACCAAGTTGCCCAGGCTGGTCTCAAACCCATGGGCTCAGGCAATCCTCTCACCTCAACCTCCCAAAATGCTGGGATTATGGGCGTGAGCCACCATGCCTAGCCTAATCTACTTTCTAAATAAACTATCTTTCCTAATCAAATTTCTATGCCATTCCTATGGCACTGGCACACTGACCTAACACCTTCGATAAAGTTTAATTTATAAATTAGACACAAAAAGAGATTAACAACAATAACTAATAGTGAAATAGAACAATTATAACAATATACCGAAATAAAAGTATGTGAACGTGAGCTCTATTTCTCTCGAAATATCTTATTGTATGTAATACTTCTGGACCTTGGTTCACTTCGGGTAATCAAAACACAGAAAATGAATGCAGATAAGGGGGGACTACTATGTATCCATAAAACAGAATATTTCTCAGGGACAAAAAGGAGTGATCTAAGGATACATCCAACATGGATGGTGAACCTACAAGGCACTAGGGTAAGCCTAACGAAGCCACACACAAAAGGTTAACACTCTTTGATTCCATTTATATGACATTCTTAAAAAGGCAAAGCTATAGTGACAGAAAGTAGAGCAGGGTCACTATAGTTGGCGTCTAGGAACGAGGGAACCAACTTTAAAGGGGCACGGAGATAATCCTGAGTGATGTACTCAGCTATATTATGACTGCAGTGGTGCTTGCACAGTAACACACTGACAAAACTCACTGCATTGCACATTTTTAACACTGGTGAATTTTACTGTCTATAAATTATATCTCAGTTTAGCTAATTAAAAAAAAAAACAAAAACACTTTGTTACTTCAGGACTGGCAGGGATTCAGGGAACCATAGGCAGCTTTTGAGGGTTGGAAGGAACTACTAAAAGTCAAAACGCTGGGTACAGGGCTAGTGATTGGACCAAACCACTATCTGCTTGTGCTCCTAAATTCTTTAAGTTACCTTCCAAAGGCCTGCAAAATAACTCTTTCTACAGTCAATGGCTCGTCAATTACTTTCATGTGTCATCTGCCCTTTACCCTCCAAGGTTCAATGACTTCAGCTGGAGCAGTAGTCTGCCCTCTCTGGAACCAATGGCCTCTCTCCACAGCAGTGTGTGTTAATGGCTTTCTTGACATGGGCTCTCCTCCCAGCATCTCCCTAAGGAAAAGTGTTCTGCAGGCCAACACTCCAACATCTACTGGTCAGTACATCCCAAATATATCTGACTTACTACAAAAAACTGATGAAAGAAATTCAATGAGCTACAGATAATTTTTTAAAAAAAAATATTTAAGGAAAGGAAAAATAAGCAATGCTGGCACACTCTTCCTGTTCTTCCTCTCAGCTGAGGCCCATCTTTGCTCCTGTTCCCCACTGCCAAAAAACTCAGGTTCACTGGCAGCTGCTTATCTCTTCAGCCACAGCCATCTCCCCCCTGCATCATTCCCGGAGGATTTCCATTTGCCCCACTGATTTCCTCCCAACCACTTGGCTTCTCCATCGCAAAACTGAAGGTCTCTAGGAAAGCCATCTGCCCCCATGAACTTAACAAGCAAGTACTCCCACTGTTCCCTTCACTTCCTCCCAGGGTCAATGAGTCCCAGACTCACCCGCTAGGACACAGGAAAAGGAAAAATTAGATGAGGTCATGCATTTTAGTAAAATATAAAATGTACATGATATTTTTAGTCCTTAAACATACAAAAACCACAGACATTGGGGATTCGCTGTTCTGCTTCAATCTTCTCAACTTCTCTACATCCTTTGTGCCCAGACCTATGCATCAAGCCAAACTCTGCCAGATCCCTGAGGTTTGGACACCCACAAGGAGGACAAGTCGCCCCCCCCACGCCAGGCTGCCACATGTGAGCACTGTGCCAGACGGAGCACAGAAGGGTAGGGAGGAGGCGGGACTGGGACTGCAGTTGAGGTCCAACCTCACCCCAGTTTTACCCTCACAACCCTCAGTCTCCTTCTCTGTAAAATAAGAGACTTGGGGAAAAAAGCCACAGGGTCCACCTCTACTCGCAGAATAAAACTCCTGATATGACAACATTCTGGCCCCATTCCTCTTTTCCAAGTCTTCTTCATGGTTCATTTATTGATCCATGTTCCATTCCGATGCATTTATTCCCGATGGAACACGTGGGTTTCCACAACTCAGTGCATTTCTCACTTCTAACCCCCATCTCCGATTCAAACTCACCAGATCTTTCAAGATCCACCCAAAATGCTGCCTCCTCTGTGAGTCCTTCCTACCCTCTCCATGCTCTGATCATACCTCTCTTTAAGAAAACTGCATACCACCCTGCCTTGTTTCATAGTTCATGGTTTTAAGTTCTCTGTGGGAAATGCCTGTGTCTCATCTATTTCTGTATCTCTACCCTGCTGGGCTCAGCACTTTGCTTACAGATGGTCCATAGTAGCTGCACTGAATTTCATCCCTATGACCCCTTTTCACCCTCTAGCAGTTATGGCTTAATTCTACCAAGCAGAGTAATAGGAAGACTGCAACACCTCACAGGCCAACCCACCTCCACTCCATCCAGTTTCTGACTTAGAGTTTATGAGCTCCACAACCCATTACTTGTTCCTATCTGGGTACTTACCACTCTACTTCAAACCAGCTCTTTGTGGCCTTGGCTTAAATGAAGGACCACCATGCTGTATTCTCCTTAGGTTTAGGTGCCATGCAATGTGCCTGCATCTTTTTGTACCCACAGTAGACTGGGAAAACACTCTACACCTTCTAAGATTTCTTAAGTGATTAAAGATCCAGGGCCCCAATCCCTGCCTGGGGATCTCAAATCTGGCATCCTACACCCCCCACTCTCATTTCCAAAATCACGCATGGTATCTGGGGTGTGATGAGAACTCTGGGAGCTCTCAGAATAACAGTGCAATGATCTGGTTTCCATGCCATGTTCTTTCCCCAGTGCCTAGCAAGAAGTCTGTGGCCAAACACCATTGGCTGAATTATTAGTAATCATTACCATGTGAGTAACATTCCTTAGAGTTTACAGAGCTTTATCCAACAAATATTACATGCCTACTTTGTGTCAAGTAATGGGTTAAATGTTAAAAATGATTAAGACAAGAGTTTCTGCCCCCAAGAAGATCATGTGTACTATTTTAGTTTTATGAAACCCTAAGAGGCAGTTATGAAACCCTAAGAGGCAGTTAAGGTAGGCACTATTTTCCTCATTTTACGGATGGTAAAAAAAGGCTCAAGAGAGTACATAAGTTTTCCAAGTAGGAAAATGGAACACATGGGAAGAGACATAAACCCAGATTTGCCCTCAAATCCTGCCCTCTTCCACCAGGGCAAAAGTGGGAGATGGCAGTCTGACATTACTACACTCCTCTCACAAATCCTGAATAGGGGCAGTCTGCCCACAAAACCTGGAAACAGAGTTTTCAGGGCAACTTCTCTCTGACCATGCCATTTGGGCATCCTCTGCAGCACTCCCAAGAGGCCCTGCATCCAGCTCCACCTGGCCAGGTTGGGGATGCCTGCCTTCCTGCCTGCCCGCCTCCCCACCCGCGGAAGCAAACATGCATCTGACAGTTGTTACCAACCATGGCCCAGGACCCAGCCTCACACAGGCTATGAACTTGCTATCTTTCACATCACCACTTGAGTGCCCCACTCTGCTAAGTCATGAATATGCAGTCTATGTGACAAGTCAGCCCGTCATTTCCTCCCTGGGAATTATCTATGGGATCCTAGCAATCCTTCCTATAGGACAATCTTGGCAAGCTCCTAGGGAGGTATGTGGGATAGACATGGGCCTTATGATCATCCCTCAAATTACTCTCCATCTGAGCACAAGTCCAAATGTGTGGTTCAAATTTATGAGTATCACATTAGAGAAATAAAAATTACTATATGGGGAAAGCACTGCCATCCCCCTTGGAGACATAAGGGCAGACAGAGACCCCTTTGGAGACATAAGGGCAGACAAGAGAAAGGTCACAGGCAGGCTGAGCCACAGACCCTGGTGCATAGACCAAGTTCACTCCTAGGTCATACCACATTCATGGTCCTCACAGGGTAGAGTATGAGGCTAAAAGCCTTTCAGCAGGAAGAACAAGGCATTGGGCTTTTGCTATTAGAGGAAAGAAGCCCAAAGACCAGCCTGTCTCCACCACTGACTAGTTGTGTGGCTTTGGCCATGTGACAGCCTCTCAGACCCTGCCAGCCCAGCCACAAAATATGTACTTTGTCCATGGAATGCCAAAATAAAATCTCTTCTAGACCCAAAATTCTAGGAGCTTAAGATTCTATGTATTAGGTATAAAGGAGGAATTACTGAAGTCAAAGGACAGCATTATTTAACACAAACTACATCCTTTTGGATTTGGAGGCAGGGAGATTCTCTGTGACAGATGGACACAGGCCGGCTTTGCTGCCACCTAGCACTGTATTCACATCAGAATCCACAGCAGCAGCAGTATCCACGTCAGGAAGAATTTAGAGACATTAAAAAGCTATAATCAAGGGCAGGGTTCCTGGCCATAAAAAATTTGTAATCAAGCTGGGCTCGGTGGCTCAGCCTGTAATCCCGCGCCTTTGGGAGGCTGAGGTGAGTGGATTGCCTGAGCCCGCGGGTTCGAGACCCGCCTGGGCAGCGAGACCTCATCTCTACAATAAAATCAAAAAAGTCAGCCAGGCGTGGTAGCGCATGCCTATAATTCCGGCTACTCGGAAGGCTGAGGCAGAAGGATCGCCGGAGCCCAGCAGGTCGAGGCTGCGGTGGCCGGGAGCAGCCACTGCACTCCAGTCTGGGCGACAGAGTGAGATTCCAACTCAAAAAAAAAAAAAAAAATTTGTAATCCAGCTGGATTATACAACCTGCACATCAAATGACATCAGGAAATGCACCAAATGACTGATTGGTAGATCGGAGTGCAAATTACCAGCAGAGTAAACATAGGAAGCAAATTCCCATACCTGTGTATCATATGCCTCGCTGTCAGTTTCTCATCTAACTCTCCTGACACACCTCTCAGGTGTTTTTATAGACAAGTAAACTGAGGCTCAAAAAGTTAACTCTCACTGGGACAACCAGCAAGTAGGTGGCAGGAATAAACAAGATGTACATCCTGGATGTGACTCCAAAGCCCATGTTCACGTTTCTATATTTTAGTATTTTTCTCATACTTGAAAAAGAAAGAGTTGTACATACATTAATTATCCAGGAAAAAATGACACCAAAATACCAAAGGGTTTTCTAAAAGTCACTCTGGTTAAAAAGCAACCTTTATATTTTCCTGTTTTATTAAATAGATAATGCTGAATGTAACTCTGTCTTAATACTCAGCACTGTTAGGAGAACCAACGATTTTCGCTCAGAATGCCGGCCTGCTTGGCCTCCATGATTAATTAGTGTGAGGTGCAGAACCGCTGGCCACCACGCTGAATGGCCCACTCTGCTATGCTTGTCTTCTGGGCCACCTGCCATCTCTCACTGCCATCAGCTGGCCCTCCTTCTATCAGTCGCCCCTTCTCCACCTCGCGTCTGGCTTAGACTCTAGGACAGCTGAGCTCCGAGGCCTTTTCTGTTGACTTCCAGCTCCTGGGTATGTTCCAGATGGCAGAGGTTACTAAAAGTCTGACCTCTGGATAAGTGGGCATAGTTATGCCTAAGAGCTGGGAGGATACATTATAAAGAGGTCATCAGTGTGGGGGCAGGGGGAGAGAAACAGGAAATAGGGCCAAAAAGTAGCAGCTTCCTGGATCAGCTGAGTTAGCACCAGCTTTTAAACTCAAGAAACATGAAGCTTAAAGATAGAGACTATCTAAGGATAGGAACTCTTAGAATGTGCAAAAAATAACAGGAATAACTTTCCTGTTCACCAAACACCTACTCTGCGCCTGGCATCAGCCTAGGTGCTTTCTAAAAACTGTTCCATTTAATTAATGACATAATATCGCTCCAAATCCAGAATGAGGAATCTGAGGACCACAGGAGCTTTTAAGACCAAAGACACTGAGCTAGTAAGCAGCAGAGGTGGATCTGAACCCTGGAACGGATGCCAGTGCCCATCTATATACTCCTTCCACTATCCCAGGCTGCCTTAAAACCTCTTCTGACAGAAGCAGACAAATCCACCAACAAATCCATCGAAGCATTCCAATCAAAAAGGTAAATGAAGGACAGAAAGCAGCACATGAGATAATAAAGTCCATGAGGCCATAGCCTATTAGGTAGGCAAATTGCTAAACTGATTCGCCTTGTGCAAATGAGTACTGAGGACCATCAGAGACTCCCCAGGCAGCTGGTGACTTGGAACCATTCCAGGATGGCAGTCTCTGATGAAGGGCAAGTCAGTCTCCTTAACTGAGGAGCAGAGAATTAATCCTCATCAAGATTTTCAGCTGCTGCCACCCCCAATACTAGATCCGGCAGCTTGTGCCGTCAAAACTCATGAGCAGACAGACTGCTGTCAGGCAGAAGACCTTTCCCCTCAATTAAAAATATTACTGGACAATTTTCCCACACACAGCAGGACACAGGTTTGTGTAGAAGCCAGTAACACCCCAAGAACAACCCTCTGCCACACCGAGGAGCCACGATGAACAAAATGATTTGGATGTGCAGAGAAGGATCAAGGGCAATAAGGACAGAAAAACAAGAAAGGCATGCTGAACTAAAGATGACCAAGCTGAAGACATTTCATGGTTCTCTTTGTTCTGGATCCAGATGAAATCTTATGTACAGTTGAATAATTACAATTTCCACACAGGTTTATCTGCTCAGTGGAGTAAATGGTTGCTGAAAAGTTACATGCAAATCAAACACTGGTTAAGTGCACCTATTTTAAATGCCTAAGAAGGGGGGGTTGAAGAGACTATACAAAGAATCTCATCCATTTGTTTAACTCACAAATGTAGAGTTTCCCAAAGATAAGCAGCTTCTCAGGGTTAGGTCCCCAAACCAAGTCTCTGTCAGCCAACCCAGAGCTCCTTCCCCTCACCCCTCTTAGTCATACTACCCTTCTGTCCTTTCCACAAAACCCTGTAAACTTAAATATTCACCCCCTCAGTATACTAAATTTTACTTTTTTTTTTTTTTTTTTTTGAGTCTCACTCCGTTGTCCAGGCTGGAGTGCAGTAGAACACTCACGGCCACCCCAGCGTCCACCTGCTGGGTTCAGGTGATCCTTCTGCCTCAGCCTTCCAAGTAGCCAGAACTACTGCACATGCTACCACGCTGGTTAACTTTTTTGATTTATTGTAGAGACAAGGTCTCACCAAGTTGCCCAGGCTGGTCTTGAACCCCTGGGCTCAGGCAATCCTCTTGCCTCGGCCTCCCAAAGTGCTGGGATTACAGGCTTGAGCTACCGCGACCAGTCAATTTTACAATTCTTAATTCTTTTATGACCAAATGTGGGGCTCACTTTTTTTGCATCCAGGCACTATAACCACCACAACAAAATATGTATCGAGAGTCAGTTCTATCTCAGGCACTGCTCTGGGCACTGGAGACCTGGTGGCAAACAAAACAGTCTCTACCCTCATGGAGAGACCAGTGTCATTCCTGTGGAGACAGACAAGAAACTGACAAACACATGGCACACAATGTCAGGCTGTGACAACCTCTAGGAAGACAAGCAAGCAAAACCCCATCAGCTCCACGGCAGTCATTTCTGTAGGCCTTGTTCATGAATGCTGTACCAGCACCAAGTAGGTACATTTTGGCTAATGGAATGAAAAGAAAGTGAAGAGTGGTACAATTTTAAATAGGGAAGTCAGGAAAATGTGAGGTGATATTTAAGCAACACATGCCAAAAAGACTCAGAAATTAAGTGTAGCCTATGGAAGGTAACTGCCATCACTCTGAGAAATGACTAAAAATAAATGTATGACTAATCTTTTAGAATTCGTTTTTACAGAATGCTCCACACCTAGCACAGTGAATGACCTCAAGTAAGCACAGTCAATTAACTGGCTGTGCAGGCTGGCTCCGTGTCAGGCAGTCCCCAGGCAACTCCAGGTATCTTCAGGAGCCCACTAACAGCAATAGCAGTGGTAACACGCTGGTATCAACAACTCCACACCACAATCATAAAAACACTCCCTTCAACAAAGCCATTACTAGGCTTTCCCAGACCAGAAACTCTTCCAAGGGAGAAATCTAGCTCCCTATATCCAAAATGAAGCATGGTTCTCGGAATCTCTGTTAATAACAATGATATTATCATCACCGCCTAGAACTGAACTCCCACTGTATACTACCCATGCAGTACCACAATCCTGCAAATTGGACAACACAGTGACTTACCTAAAAACATACTACTAGGAAGAGGCAAAAGTTCACATCCAAACCTACGCCTGTATAATTTAGGCTTTTGTCATGTCAGAGCTTCAGGTAATGCCGGCTAAATGCAATTGAATTCAAGTACCATCATGTCACCCTGTAAAATATGCGATTTTTCTCTGCAGGAAAGCCTAAGTGACCAAGATAAGACCATTATTTTTATGATGTCTTATAAAGGATCAAGTGAAAACATTTTGACTTCATGGCACTTTTTTTTTTTGGAGTTGGAGTCTTACTCTATCACCCAGGCTAGACTGCGGTGGCACATTTATGGCCACCACAGCCTCAACCTGCTGGTTTCAGGTGATCTTTCCGCCTCAGCTTTCCAAGTAGCTGGAACTACAGGCACATGCCACCATGCCCAGCTAAATTTTCTTGATTTATTGTAGAGATGAGGTCTCACCAAGTTGCCCAGGCTGGTCTCGAACCCGTGGAATCAGGCAATCCTCTCAACTTGGCCTCCCAAAGTGCTGGGATTATACGCATGAGCCACTGTGCCCAGTCTCACATATTCTTATTATATTATAAATAAATCCACATTAAATCTATCACCTACTCTTACTATAAACACTCCTAGGCACCTGGGAAAGTGTTCAGGGCACAGTCCCTGAGCATCACTGACCTGGTGGCACAACCATAATGAGAACCCAACTTAGTGGTTCCATCCTTCAACTTAGCAAATGCCAGTGCCACTAAGGCAAAAGAGCTTAATGTGAAATGCTCTTCAACTCAGTTGGTATTGAATTTGTGTCAAGCTCTTCCCATGAGTGTTAACTGTGTCACATACTCTGGGTCAGTAGCTACATATGTGCTGTCATGAAGGGTTCTTTATTCTGTTCATCACATCATGAAACCGTAAAACTTCATTCAGGTATTTTATAGAGCCCATTTTGCCTATGCAGATTAAATCCACTTAATCCTTTCTCCTTTTGCTGCCATAGCTGAAGTGGCAGCAGGCAAAATGAAGTTCAATCCCTTTGTGACTTCAGACCAAAGCAAGAACTGCAAAGGCATTTCAATGTGCCTTCCCACATTCGCAGAAAGATTGTCTTCCCCTCTCTCCAAAGAGCTGAGACAAGTACAATGTTCGATCCATACCCATCCAAATGGATGACAAAGTTCAGGTTGTATGGAAATACTATAAAGGTCAGCAAACTGGCAAAGGAGTCCAGATTTACAGGAAGAAATATGTTATCTACACTGAATGGGTGCAGTGGAAAAAGACTAATGGCACAACTGTCCATGTGGGCATTCACCCCAGCAAAGTAGTTATCACTAGGCTAAAACTGAACAAAGACCGTAAAAAGATCTTTGAACGGAAAGCCAAATCTAGCCAAGCAGGAAAGGAAAGGAGCAAATACAAGGAAGAAACCACCGAGAAGATGCAGGAATAAAGTAATCTTATATACTTCCATTAAAAACTGCTAAAATGAAAAAAAAAAATCCACTTAAATCTTCCAAAACCAAGTATTTTAAGTTAATCCTAATTATTAATAGCTTAAGTTTCTCTATATTTGAAGGTCTGAATACATCCAAATTATTTTAATGATGAGTTTATGTAAAATTTATTTTTCAACTAATTCCCAAAGGGAAACGATTTACATACTTCAAAAACTAATATATACACACACACACACACACACACACAAAAGCACACACACACACGCACCCTTCTCATTTTGGGGAAGGAACAAAATTTGCTGGCGATTTTAACCAAACTATTTCCTAATTACTTATAATGTCCCTTATAACTAGGTTGTGAGACCTGGAAGGACTGCATTTAGTATCCTCAACAACTAGCATGGTAAACAGTCAAGCTGCTTATGAATAAATGAACAAAAGAATGACTGAATGAATACACACCAGATTAACCCAGTTATACATTCCATCTGTTTCAACTTAATCTAGGTAAAAACAAGCTTCAGTAAGTGGAAATGCTACCTCATTCTCTAGTGTTTCTGCAATAGAGAATTATAGTTTTGATTTTCCACCAAACTAGACTTGGAAGTATTTTAATTAAATTCAGCCACATGACATACAGCAAGCAGACATTTTAAACAAAAATCTCATTTTAACAATTATTTCTCTGGTTTAGTCACACTTTCCATCTGAATTCCTAAACCAACAGTGATTATAACCTGTGGGCAAAAATGTGCATCATAAAAAAATCATCAAGGCTAGCTAGGGCAAAACATTCTGGTTCTTGGAAATAGAAGTACAAACCTTTGTTAATCCCTATGACTTCATTCAATAATACTTAAAGCCATCATTCAGGGTAGGCCAAAATAAGGAACGCATACAAGGCTACTTGACCTTTTTGCGCAAAAACTTGGTTTTTTTGTTACTGGGTCTCAGTTATATTGAAGCAGGAGCTAATGCACGCCACCATCATATACCTAATGATCTGAACACAATGCAATAGTCTCACCTGACAATTATCATACAATCAAAACCTACTTCCCCAACATCATGCTTCCCTAGAGAGGAATCTTCTTCCATAAGGAGGTGGACAAAGAAAGACTGGAGCAGTAAACAGAAAAAAAGTGATAAAATGTCATCAGCAGATAATTCTCTCCTTAAATTCTTCTGCTATTAAAAGGAGCCACAGGCTTTTGAACCACATTTCTACAGTCATCTAGCGACTAGCTATTTTGCCTAACAGCTTCAGAAAGAAGACTCAGAGAACAGAGCCCACACACTGGTCCAACCCAAGATGTCAATTCCAGGCCAGGTTGAGGACTCAGCAAGTAACTGTCACCACCATACTGGATTCAGCTGCTACAAGGTGCTGGGTGTATCACAGATTGCAGTATCCTATTCCCCTACATGTGATCTTACTAAAAGAAAAGGCTTCTAGAAGCAGATTGCCAGGGGTTACCATAAAAACTTAAAGCACTTATTCAACAAACATTGACCAAGCACAACCATTGTGCTGGCAGTGGGCTAGGTGATGGAAGAGCTGCTGACAGTTTCTACAAGAGACTGAACCTGCACTTCCCATGGACCAGGCCAGATCTCTATCTGTAAGCCACCAAGACATGTACCCCTAAGATCACACTCCAAAGAACACCTACTACTGCTGTCTGACCAGGAAAAAAAAAAGTTTCATTCCAGCACAGACTTCCAGCCTCGCTTCCAAGATGGGAAACACACACAATCAATGCCTGTGAAATATACAAGACACCTTCACCTCCTTGTTTCATGAGAAACTAGTGCTAAAAGAAGCTAACCAACTTGCCCAGAAGTACAGAGCTACCAAGCCAAATTATATTTGAAATTCACGTGTTCATCTGATGACAAAAGTCTTAATCTGTATAGTATGCTCCCCTAAACTTACCGAGACCCTAACATATGCCACCAGGGAATCCTCTGCCTGCCAGGCCCTTAGCTCCCTTTCACCTATTGGATTCAGTCTTTGAGGTCCAGATCAAAATACCATTCCATTCCTGAAGTTAACATAGCGTCTGGCACAATGTAGATGCTTAGTAACTGTTGGCTATGTTGAAAATACACATTACATGTCCACAACAGGAAAACTGTAGTACCTTTATTGCCGAGGCATGAGGATTTACTTAAAGAATTAATTTCATTCTCAAGTATGAAGGTATATACCCAACTCCTTTTTTTATTTTAGTCAGAATCTCACTGTGTCACCCAGCATGGAGTGCAGTGGCATGCTCACAGCCACTGCAGCCTCAACCTCCTGGGCTCAGGAGGTCCTTCCACCTCAGTCTTCCAAGTAGCTGAAACAGGCATGTTCCACCACACCCAGTTAATCGTATATACCCAATTCCAACTATGCATAAGGAACTCAGAATCGCACCATACATAGCTTAGCATGCAAAGTGGCAACAGGACCATGACTTACCAGAAAACCACTCACTCAAAACTATCAGGAAAACAAATGTTCTACACGCACAACAGTTCAAACAAAATTCCACAATAAAATTACTTAATATTGATAAAATATATCTTCTCAGGTATACACTGTATTAAGAAAACTGTTGTCCTAAAAGAGCAATATGTGTGCTAACCATATTTCATTTTACTGCTCTTGTACTCATCTTGATACAGTAGTTTCCCCTTACCTGCAGTATCCTTTTCTGTAGTTTCAGTCAACTGTGGTCTGAAAACACTCAATGGGAAATTCTAGAAATAAACACTGTAAATTTTAAATTGTTTGCCATTCTGTGTGGTATGATGAAATCTCACACCACTCCACTTTGTTCCAGCCAGGACATGAATCCTCTGTCTACACTCCCTATGAGTCACTTAGTAGCTGGCTCCGGTTATCAGATGACTGTCATGGTATCAGAGAGCTTGTGTTCAAGTAACCCTTATTTTACTTAATAATGGTCCCAGAGTACAAGAGCAGTAATGCTAGCCAATTCAAATATACCAAAGACAAGTCATAAAGTGCTTCCTTTAACTGAAAAGATAAATTCTTGACTTGAGGAAAGAAAAAAATCATATGCTAAGGTTGCTGGTATCTGCAGTAAAAACAGATCTTCAACCTGTGAAATTGTGAAGAAAGAAAAAAAATGCATACTACTTTTGCAGCTATACATTAAACTGCAAAAGTTACAGGTACTGTGCATAAGTGCTTACTCAAGATAGAAAAGGCATTAAATCTGTGAACGGAAGACTTGAACAGAGATGTCTTCCAAGTGACAGCAACTACATTCAGTACTATCCCTGGTTTCAGACATCCACTAGGGGTCTTGGAATGTATTCCCCAAAGATAAGGAGGACTATAGTATTTAGATAAGTCCGTGAAGAACGTGAAAACCCTGTGTATATTGCTCTAGGAAACTGTTTATTTTTTTTATCCTGACTTAATTCTTTTCCATAAGCTATTCCAACAGTAAGAAAACAGAAAATAATTCAATTTGGAAACAGAAGACCTGCTTCTTACCACTTATGAGGCCTTGGGAAAGTTACCTAAACCTCTCAATCAGTATCTTCTATAAAAATGAGGATGCCACGCCAGGAATGGTGGCTCATGCCTATAATCCCAGCACTTTGGGATGCCAATGTGGGAGGATCACTTGAGGCCAGGAGTTCGAGACCAGCCTGGGCAACATAGCAAGACCTCAACTCTACAAAATAAAAAAAAATCAGCTGGGCACAGAGGCTTGTGCACCTTGGGAGACAGAGGCAAGACCAGCCTGGGAAACTACAATAAATCCAAAAAACTAGCCAGGGATGGTGGCACGTACCTGTAGTTCCAGTCACTTGAAAGACTGAGGCGGAAGGATCACCTGGGCCTAGCAAGTCAAGGCTGTGGTGGCCATAAGCATGTCACTGTACTTCAGCCTGGGTGACAGAGTGAGACTCCAACTCAAAAAAAAAAAAAAAAGAAAGAAAGAAATCATCCAGGAATGGTGGTGTGCACCTATAGTCCCTGCTACTCAGGAAGTGAAGCCCAGGAGATAGAGGACAGGGTGAGCTATAGTCACTGCACTGCAGCCTGAGCCACACACACACACAGAGGATGCCACTATTTAAATGGTCTGTACCACTTAGATAGGTTAAAATAGTTGGCATATAAATAGTGCTCAGTTACTGTTAAGGGAAATGGAATTCACTTCTTACACCTTCCAAGAAGCAAGACCTCAATTTCCTCATTTGTAAAATAGAGGAAATGGTACCTACACCTATGGGTTGTGATAAAAATCAGTGAGGTCATGTTAGACCAGTGTCTGGCATATAATAAAGTCTATTAAAAGGTTCGTTGTTATTATCTTCCCCCCATCCCGCACACAGGATTTCACTCTACCCAAAATATAATGAAAGAGTAAAAAGGTTAACAGAGTTATAATTAAACAGATCAGACCCCACAAGAATGACTACATAGAGTAGCTTCTGTCAATAACTGAATGTACTATATCCTTATGAAGTGAGAACAGTTAATCCTCAAATCCCAACATGACACAAAATCTGTGCTTACCCTACACATAAGGCTTCCATACCAAAGAGTAGTCACAGTGTTAAAAATGTAATTCACCACACTAACAAGCTAAAAAAGGAAAACCATATGGTCATCTCAGTTTGTGCAGAAAAAAACATCTGATGAAATTAAACACCCATTCATGACAAACCCCCAGCAAACTAGGAATAGAAAGGAACCTGCCAAGGCGGCACAAAGCCCCTGCAGCTAATGCCACCTGCAACGGTGATGAGCTGGGAGGGAAATGGGGGCCATACTAGCTCCGTTCCTTGAGGCTGTAGAAGGACCCAGGGAATGCAGGACAGCAAGACAAAGAGAGAACAGGCAAACAGATTGGGAAGGAAGGAGGCAAAGTTGGCATTCACAGAGGACATGATAATCTATAGAAAACACGAGGCAGGCAGGGCTCAGTGGCTCAGTCTGTAATTCCAGCACTTTGGGAGGCTGAGGTGAGTGGATTGCCTGAGCCCAAGGATTCAAGACCAGCCCAAACAAATTGACAAGACCTTGTCTCTGCAATAAATCAAAAATTAGCCGGGTGTGGCAGCACACGCCTGTAGTTCTAGCTACTTGGAAGGCTGAAGTGGAAGGATCACTGGAGCCCAGTGGGTCAACACTGGGGTGGTCATGAGTGTACCACTGCACTCCAGCCTGGGCGATGGAGTGAGACTCCAACTCAAAAAAAAAAAAAAAGAAAGAAAAGAAAATGCTAGGCAATCTACAGAAAAGCTACCAGAACCACCAAGAAGTCAGTTTAGCAGGTGAGAACTCTTTGGAGTGATAGAAGTATTTAATCTCATAATTATGGTGGTGATTACATGACTATACATCTGCCAGAGTTCAGCAAAGTGTAATTTTATAGTGACTCTTATTGTATGTAAATTTACCACAATAAAACTTACCAAAAAGGAAACAAACACCTTGGTACTCCCCAACTCCTCTCTATGCAAGCACAACACTATACTTAGACCTGAAATACGTCAAGAGGCTGTGGTTTCACCATCTCAAGGGAAACTTACACATCAGAAAAGGTCCTTGAGAAAGACATTATAAGGCCAGGCCCGATGGCTCACGCCTGTAATTCCACTGCTTTGGGAGGCAGAGACAAGAGGATTGCTTGAGCCCAGAGGTTCGAAACCAGCTTGAGCAACATGGCGAGACCTCGTCTCTACAATAAAATAATAGCCAGCCATGGTGACATGCGCCTGTAGTTCCAGCTTCTTGGAAGGCAGAAGTGGAAAGATCATCTGAGCCCAGCAGTTCAAGGCTGTGGTGGCAGTGAGTATGCCACTGTACTCTAGGCTGGGTGACAGAGACTCTGACTCAAAAAAGGAAAAAGAAAAGAGAACAAGGAAACAGCTTTCACAGGAGGTTGGGAAAAAGTGTCAGGATACTGCACAGTCTGGTAAGACAATGCATTACACAATATACTTTACCTGTCCACAGTAAGGCTGTGGACAGGTAAAGGATATTTGTTCACAAAAACCCAGAGTGTTGCCAAATATCAAGAAGTCCTCCTAAGTCTAGCTCTCTGAAGTTACAGATGAGGAAACTGAGGCTCCAGATAGAGGAAATGTCTTTTCCAAGGTAACACACAAGTTTCTACCAAAAACTGAAGGAGATGAGTTTTTAAAAACAGAACAAATACAAGGAAGTACTATATAACCTGAAGTTGTAATTCACATGCATAATCAATAAACTAATTCATGTAAATTTCATTAAGCAGCCTATCACGTAACCATATCAGTAAGTGCTGACACTTGGATTCAAACTCCAGCAGTCAGAGGCAAAAGCCATGCCTTCGTCCATACACTGACTGCCTCCCATAGTGGAAGGAAGGAAGCTCCAGGCAGCACATGCAAGACACGCTTGCCCACAGAACCACATGGTAGAACCACCGATCAGACACAAAACGCCACTTCCCTTTAACATCCTTACCTTACCCGTCAGTACTATTTTGAATTGGTGCAAGATGTTAGTTTCAGAATATACCTGTGTGTGAAGAGACCAGACCATCTCACCGGTTTCCTCAAGACAACCACTCTCTAAATCAAAAGAAACCTGAGCGCCTACTGTTTACAATGTACTTGACCAGATGAGTAAGACCAGCATCTATCTCCTGGGGGCTCAGAATCTAGCCTTTCAGCTAGACCGTTTGCAGAGACCAAGTGGACACTTTCTAAATTTCAGAAAGTAGGCAGAGTTGTCCTAATCTTTCCAAAGGTATCAAGTATGTTTCTATATAAAATTCACAACCTTAATGAGAAATGTCCTAATCCAATCTCCAGTTGAGGCTCTGTTAAAATGTTTCCCTTTTCACTTCTGAAAAGCAAGTCAGAAAGCAACATCAACAATCAAACAGGGATCCACACCCACTCCTCCCACCACCACCACCACCACCAGCGCCCCCCCCCCGCTTTTTTTAAAGCTTACACTCACTCATGCCAGAAATGAGTGTTTTCCTGAATTCTCACTTCTTCCTCAGCCTCCACAGCCAAAAAGGTCAGAGACTTGTCCCTCCAGGTGATTTCTCCAAGCCATTCCTGCCTCCTCCTACCCTTGGCCCTGCCCTGGCCCTGGATCAGATTTCATCCTCTAACCAGAATGCCTTCACTAGCCCCTGCCTGTCTGCTGAAACCCAGCCCTGCCTGGCACCCTACCTTTGTAGGGACCCTTCTGACACTCAGATTGTCTTGTCCCTGTCCCATTCACTCAAAAGCCTTCCACAGCTCCCTACCACCAATAGGATAAAATCTAAGCTCTTTGGCTTAAGGCAGAAAGCTAGTGAATAAATCAACCAGAAGTAGTCACTACGCCCTCAGAAGAAAATAAACAGTTTCTCCGATGCAGGAAAGGAGATGGAGAAAGAAAAGCAAGGAAAAAATTATTTTAACTCGGCTAAAAATAAACTGTAGTTCCAAATTTTAAAAGCAGGATGTTAAAAAAAAAGTAAAATAAAGTAAAATGCATTGCTGTATCTCTTATACACACACATGCACAACCACCTACACATATATACCCATAATGGGGGTAAATCAATGCTTTTAATTTTTAAAAATTCTATTAATCTTTAATCTCCCTTTAAGTCTCCGGTAAAAAAAAAGCCTTCTTGCTTTTTAGGCACTGCATTATGAGTTTTTATATAATTATTATAAAAGTAAATTAAGTTAAAGCTTTTATATCAGTACTAAGATGACTTAATTTTATTACTTTTCATAACATAAAAAATATCAAAAATATAACCCCAGAAAAGTTCATTTGGCATTCTGTATAACACAGCTGAGAGGGTAAGAAAAAATAATATGGGCAAGCATGTCAGGAGTCTAAGAGGATCAGCATTTTAATCTAACTCTTTGAAGAGCTTAATATACCCAAGTGGCCCCAAATCACCATCTTTATTTCATGGCACTTGATTACCTATAAGCTTCAGCTGATGAAAATTTCCAATTCATCTTCATCCTTGCCCAACTTAGAACGAGACTCAGGCCCACCAACACCCTCCCCTTTCACCAGGGAACTGGGACCCTGAGCAGTCAGGGTGCAGAAGATGCTCCCTTGCCCCTCCCTAGCCTGCCCTCCAAGTCTCGCATCACTTGACAACCTTGGAGCCTAGGCTTTCCCAACCTCGGGCCTAATGACACTGGGATAAGATGCTTCTCTATGGCAGGGCAGTCCCATGCACTGTAGGATGTTTAGCAGCACCCCGGCCTCCATCCACCCACTAGGTGCCAGCGGCACCCCTGTCTGACAAACATGTCTCCAGACCTTGCCAAAAGTCTCCTGGGAGGTAGAACTGCCAGGTGGAGCCCCTCTGCTCTTGCCTAGTCCCCTTGTCCTCATTCATGGGAAGCCATCACTGGCTCATGCCCCTACCAATTTCTCCAGGTTCCAGCTCACGGCATTCCCAAGATTCAGGTCATCTGACACAGCAGCCTGACCACATCTCACATGTTCCCATCGCAGCTGTCAGGCCACGCTGCTCACTCAGGCCGGCTCGGTCTGACACCCCGGCTACAGGGGACACTTCCAACCCCACTGCTCTCCACCTGCCTCCCCACACTGTGCTCACTGCAGCTCAGATGCCACTGCTCCAGCTCTCCCTCCTCCACTTCTCCATTATTTCACTCCCTTTACTTTCTAAAGTGTGCAGCTTCCCAATGTGCCTGCCAAGAGGCCTCGGGCCATACAAGAGAGAATCGCTGCAGAAACGCCTTAAACACTCAGACTGTTAGAATGAGTAACATCCTGGCTGGGCGTGGTGGCTCATACCTATAATGCCAGCACTTTGGAAGGCCGAAGTGAGAGGACTGCCTGAGCTCCCGGGTCCAAGACCAACCTGGCCAACATGCCAATACCTTATCTCTGAAAATCAAGAAAAATTAGCCAGGCATGGTGGCATATGCCTGTGGTTCTAGCTACTTGGAAGGCTGAGGCAGAAGAATCATGGGAGTCCAGCAGGTCGAGGCTGCAGTGGCCATGAGCGTGCCACTGAACTCCAGCCTGGCAACAAAGTAAGAGTCTCACACACACACACACACACACACACACACACACACAACACACACACACACGCAGGAATGAGCAGTAACATAACTCGATGAGAATGAAATAACAGCAAGCCATAGGTAAAATCGGAGCCATCCAATGGAAAAGGCTGATATTCCACACTCCATGGGCTCATCTGCTGTGGGAGGTAAAGCTGCCTTATACTTCTTATAAAGAAGGTTCTGGGTCAGGCACAGTGGCTCACGAGCCACTATCCGAGCACTAAGGGAGGCCAAGGCGGGAGGATCACTTGAGGCCAGGAGTTCAAGACCAGCGGGGCAATGGAGAGACGTCTCTACAACAACAAAAGAATTAGCAGAGCACAATAGTGTGTGCCTGTAGTCCTAGCTACTCAGGAGGCTGAGCTGGGAGGATCACTTCAGCCCAGGAGGGTGAGGCTGCAGTGAGCCATGATCATGCCACTGCACTTCAGCTTGGGTGACAGTATGAAACCTCAAAAAGAAAAAAAGAAGGCTCTGAAAGCAACTCTGCCCTGGGGCTCCTGGCACAAGCCATCACTGCCACACTGGTACATAGGGAGACCAGTCATCTATGTGGTCCAAGAGGTCATCTAACTCAGTCAGGTTCAACGCTACATCTCTAATTTGACTAATTCCATCATTAGTCACTCTGTAACCACACACAAATTCCCGCCTACAACACAAGAGGAAAAACTCCAGTTGGCATATGTCAGGCAAAGGCAGTGAAATACGGCATCTGGTATCAGCTTGTTTTACGATACGGGTGAGAAGCAGGGAGGGCAGAAAGCAGAGCTGTCTCCTGCCTGCACCATTCATCCTACAGAGTAAACACCACACCATTCTCAAATTCCTCCCTCATCATTTCCCCAAACCGGATATGTTCAATCAGTGAGTAATGAAAAATAGGGTATTTCTAGAAATCCACTGGAAGGAAGGTGTGGGAGAACATTTCTAAAGAGAGAAAACAAAAAAGACAATATGCAAAGCTAATTAAGCATTCACAAGGCCAGAAGTGGGCTGCCCTCTGGCTGGGCCCTCTGTGACTGGCCCCAAGTGTCTGACCAGCCTTTACTCCTCCCTCTCTCGACTCTGCTGCCCAATCCCCCCAATGGGCAAAAGAAGATGGATTTGCTGGACCCCCAAGCAAATCCATCTTCCTGTACCTTAATTCTAACCAACTCATTTCGTCGAATGTGGCTGTTTAACTGATTAAACAGAACCTAGCTTCTAGATCTATACAGTAAAAACAGGCCTACTTCCCAGACAGTGATCAAGTCCTGGACGTTTGATCCATCCCTTGCCCTTCAAGGCAGCTTCCCAGGGGCCCCAGCAAAAAGTGACTTCCCCCTCCTTCTGAACTCCTGTCACCTTGTACAATCTGTGTGCAGTCCCACCTCCCTCCACTAGCCTGAGCCCTTACCGTGTGACAGGCTCACTAAATGTTCTCTACCCGCTTTCTCACCAAATTCTCACATCAGCCTGTCTCTAGGCAATCTGGTTATCAGCATCTCCCATTTTACATATTAGGAAGCTCTAGCTTTAAGTTAGAGGGCAGCAGAGAGGTCTCCATGAAAAGTGTGGACACAAGAGCAACAGTGCCTGAGGCTTTGGAACTCAGTGATCTGGGAAAAGTTGCTTCAACTCTCCGTGACCCACTCTCCTCTTCTTTTAATATAGGGATGATGCTGGGTGTGGTGGCTCACACTTATAACCCCAGGGCTCTGGGAAGTCAAGGCGAGAGGACTGTCTGAGCCCATGGGTTCGAGACCAGCTTGGGCAACTTGGTGAGACCTCATCTCTACAATAAATAAAAAAATTAGCCAGGTATGGTGGTGGCCAGTGCCTGTGCTTCTTAGAAAGCTGGGGTGGAAGGATCACCTGAGTCCAGCAGGTCAAGGCTTCAGTGGCTGTGAGCGTGCCACTGCACTCCTACCTGAGCGACAGAGTGAAACTCCAACTCAAAAAATAAAATAAAATAAATAAATAAATATAGGGATGATGACCGCACCTATCAACAGGGTTGTTATAAGGATGAAATATATTTAACATCTGTTGGGGGGAAAGAGGGTAGAAGGCAAGGGTTGAAAAATTACCTATTGGGTACCATGCTCACTATTTGGGTGACAGGCTCAACAGAAGCACAAACCTCACCGTCACACAATATACCTATGTGACAAACCTGCATAGGTATCCTCTGAATCTAAAGTTTAAAAAAAGATTGTTAAGCACTTAGTGCCTGGTATACTCTAAGTGCAATCTAAGTATCTGTTACATAAAAATAAGTAAATGAGTATATTTGCCCATGGCCACATAACTACCAGTCAACAAAACTAATGTTTGAGTCCAGGTCCAGCTGACTTCAAAGCAGATGCTCTAATCACTGCACTAACATGAGCTCCTCAAGGGAGTGAACCATTTCTTATCCATCTCTGCACTTCCTGCAAAGCATATTGTTCTCCATCTCTCACTTCCAAAGCATATACAACTACAAGTAGAATCTGAAGAATTTACGAAAGCTGTCTCTGAAAAGAGATTATAAGCACTAAAGAACTACCAGGGCCCACAAAGAAAAAAGCACAAAAAGCATAAAAGCCTCTCATCAAGGTAATCTAGTATGGACCTTCCATTCTGAGGATGCTTATTTTGGAGAGCTAAGCATAACCACCGCTTCTCAATTTCTTCACTATCTGATAGACTCTTCAAAGTCCCAACATAATATCAACTGCCATTATAATTGTCACACAGACATAGATCACTATCACCAAAGCAGCCCACTGGGATTAACCTCTTAGTCCTCCTTGACAATAATTAGATGAATCAAACAGTTTTAAAGCCATATCTCTGAATCTCTCTAACACAGAACTATACTGGTCCCACCGAGTAAAAGAAATAAGGGACACAGGCTGGCAGCAGTCTCCATTCCTAAGAGGCAGTAATTTGTAAATATAAAGGGAGTCTTTGGAGCCCTGTTGGCAATGGATACAGAATAAAACTGGAGCTGGAAACACATCTAATTTGAACTCCCTTCCTTCAGAGGGTCAAGGCAACCCCTTCTGCAAAAGGGCATGTTCTTGTGTTCTTACTTTTTCAAGGATCTACACTCACTAATTCAAGTTTCAAACCATTATCCTCTAAGAATCAAGTCTCTATGGCCAGGGAAACAAGGTTTCTTTTTTTCATTTTAAATATTGTTTAATTTTAGATTCAAGGAGCACATGGACATATTCGTTTCATGGACATATTGTGTAGTGGTAGGGATTGGGTCTCAGGTGGCCCGTTCCCCAGATAGTGAACACTGTGCCCCATAGGCAGTTTCTGAACCCTAACTCCCCTCCCACCTCCCCCGTTATTGGTGTTCCAGTGTCTATTATTTCTATCTTTGTGACCATTTAGTTCCCACATATGAGTAAGAACATGTGGTGTTTGGTCTTCTGGAAAAACAAGCTATGAACCAATAATACCACACTCCCCAGGAACACTGTGTCTCACTCCCTGCAATCTAAGTTCTATTTGCTGGCCAGTTTTAGTCATTCAACAAACACTTACTAAGCATGCAAGATGTGCCAGGCACAATTCTGGATGCTGAGTATGCATCATTAAATAACAGCCAAGGCCAGGGATGATGCCCTATACCTATAAACCCAGCACTTTGAGAGACTGAGGTGAGAGGATTGCCTGAGACCAGCCTGGGCAACTTGGCAAGACCTCATCTCTACAATCAGTCAAAAAATTAGCAATGTGTGGTGATGCATGCCTGTAGTTCAGCTACTTGGAAGGCTGAGGTGGAAGGATGGCCTGAGCCCAGCAGGCTAAGGCTGTGGTGGCCATGAGCATGCCACTGCACTCCAGCCTGGGCAACAGAGGAAGACTCCAACTCAAAAATAATAATAAATAAATAACAGCCAAAAATCTTTGTCCCCGTGAAGCTTGTGGTCTAATGGGTGGGAAAGAGGGATAGAGACAGAAAATATAACAAGTGAGGCCAGGTGCAGTGGCTCATGCCTATAATCCCAGTGCTTTGGGAGGCCAGGGTGAGAGGATTACCTGAGTCCATGAGTTTGAGACCAGCCTGGTCAACTTGGCGAGACCGCATCTAAATTTAAAAAATTAGCCGGACATGGTGGCACGTGCCTGTGGTTCCAGCTACTTGGAAGGCTAAGGCAGAAGGATCACGTGACCCCAGCAGATGGAGGAGCATGGTGGCTGTGAGCATGCCACTGCACTCTAGCCTCGGTGACAGAGTAAGACTCCAACTCAAATTATATATATATATATATGAGAACAAGTAAAAGATGTGCCAAGTGAGGAAGTGCTAAGTGCTTTGAGGAGGAAAAGCAGGGCCAAGGAGCTTCAGGAGAGAGCAGGGCAATCACCATCTATACAGTGATGAGTGCAGGCCTGTTGGGAGGGTGACATGTGAAGGAGGCAAAGGAGAGAGCCATACAGATGACCTAGGACAGAAGGAAAGGCTGCCACAAAGAGAAGCACCATGCCATCTGCAGAGGAGAGCAAGGCGGAGAGTTTAGATTATAGAAGACGAAGAGGATCCTTCAGCAAGAAAACTTCGACTTCCACTCAGAAAAACGAGGGTTACATGGATAGAAAGCAGCATGTTAACTCTTTCAACAAACGTCCCCTAAGTGCAGGGGTCAAACAAGTCAAATAAGCTGTCTGTGCTCCCAAGGTTATAGTCTGGCAAAGAGAGATGGGTAAATAACTGATACAGATAGTACAACTTGGGACTGTTAGCTGTGAACAAGTATCGTGGGCCTGAAACCAGAAGAGAAGAAATTTCTAACACAGCTGTTGAGGAAGGATGCTGGGCTGAACTTTACCTAGGAGGGCAGGGAGAAAACAAAGAGGAAAGTGACTCTACAAGCAGAGGAACAACCTGCATAAAGACAGGCACAGGGCCACAGGACATGTTGTCAGAGGCTGAGACAGAAGGAACAGGTGGGAAAGTGAGACAGGACCAGAAGAAAGAAGGGGCCAGGTCACCAAAGTCAGTGGGTCCAGAGTCTGATCACTTTCCAAAAGGAAAGAAGAGTCACCAGAGCATCTTAAGCTCAAAAGTTAAAGGGCAAATCTTTGTTTAGGATGATCACTATGGCTGCAGTGAGGGCACAGGTTGCTGAATACTCCAGCTGACAAATGGCAGGGGTACCAACTGCAGCTCTAGGAATGGAGAAAAGGGGCCAGGTCAAGAGAGACAAAAGCAGGAGAATAATCTGCAGGATGAGGTGACCGACCAGAGGGATGTCATGTTGACTTACAGATGCTACTTCCCAAAGGGTGCACTGGGGGGAAGCAGGGGACAGTTTAGATTGAGCTAGAGTAGCCCTTCTGTCCTTACCTACTACAGGAAGGGGCAAGGCTGCTAGGCACTGAAGCTAAAACCTCAAGGGTGGCAAATAAGATGTCGCAGCAAGGAGTCTCCAAAGGGAAGGGAAGGCACAAGGTTCTAACCAGCAGAATGAGCATGGGATGGGGACACAGGGTACAGAAGCCAGGGACACCCAAAGTCCAGGCAGACAGGCAGACCTGCTGCTTCACAGATGTCTATAAGCAAGAGCAGAGCCCTCTGACAGGAGGAAGAGTCGACAAGAGCTGGACAGAGGTGTGGCAGCACCCAGGAACCTAAACAGGGCACCAGGCAGAGCCTGGCCTCCAGAAGGCAGCTGCTGTGTAACACAGACAACAATCACTCACTGGCATTTCACTGAGCGGGTGGCAGGTACCCTGTCATGATGTAAACCCAAGTGTGTCAAAGCCCAGGCTGTTGCTACCACACCAAATACTTGTTAAAACTGGGGCTCAAAATCAGATATGACTTGATACAAGCCCTAGAGCAAGTCCCTCCTAACCAAGACCAGAGGAGAGCTCAGTTGGGGTGAAGAAGACAGCAGAGCTGAAAACCCAGTGAGGAGTCAAGGAAACCATCACTTGCTCCCTGCAGGCGACGAGGTACTGGCTAAGGGAGGGAGTGGAAGGAAGAAGTCACACCAGTAAACCCTTCTAGCAGACAGAAATACCCAATCACTGCCTCCGCCATCCATCCTGCTGGCAGGAAGAAGAGTTCCTCTTGCCCAGATTGGCATAAAAAGAAAAAGAAAGGAGTGGCACAGGGGAAAGTGACTGACACTGAACCGCAAACCAGTCAGGCCTGTGCAGCATCTCCCCTCCAGGAAATGAGCAGGGGTTTGGGCTGCCAGGAGACAAGAAACTGGTCTTTCCCTGGCATGCAACAAGCCAAGGGTGTCCCTCATACACCACATCTCACAGGCCACACAAGACCCCTTGGCCCATGTTCGAGTGTAGACAGAACCAGCCTCTGGGTTTTGTTGGCATTAAAGACACTACCACTCCCTACATCACTGTACTCATCAAAACCCTTGTAAATCTGGTCTGCTTGAAAGGGCTTCTCCAGTGATCAGAAAACATAAGGCATTTTGCTAATGATCTTCCCTCAAGAGGGAAAAAACTTCCTTTCCTTCTACACATCTGCCTTACTCTCAGCCTTGACAGACAACAAGAACTGTCCTCCTCACCAAGTAGCTCAGGAGGTATGGGCACTATATCTAGAGTCTTGGTTCTCGGAGGAACCCAAGTCCACATGCACACCCAGCTCGCTTTCCCTCCCACTACCCCTTCTGTGGGAAGCTGAGTCTATCTGGAAAAGGCAGCTTGCAATCCAATTGTAAGACTGCTCCCTGGGGAATAAGTCTCAGCATGGTTTCTTCCTGCAGTTTCCACAGACCTCCCAAGCCCTGAGCTCAGACTGTGGTTTCTAGAAACTTCTGCTCAATAAGCCAGACCACTAGGGTCAGGGCTGTGCTGCTCAGCCTAGCAATCCAGTGGAAGCTGGCCCTTGGCAGCCCATCTGCATCCCCATCACTGGTCCTCTGGATCCCTGACAAGACCCTCAGCAAAGAAGTCCTGCTTCACTCCTGAAGGTTATGACTGATTGAGTGTTGCCAATAGCAACTGCCTCTGTATCTTGACATATCTATCAAACCAGATGGCAATCATTTGTTTATGTATCTGTTTACTCGGAAATTGAGCTCCTAGAATTTCAGGACTCTCTCTATTCACATCAGTGAACACCCACGTAACTAAAATGGATAGGCAGACCTTCACTGAAGGATATAGAAGCACACACAATCATCTCTTCTTGCAGAAGTCATGAAGCTCTTCTCAACCAGCACCTTTTTTACCTCTTGGAGCAAGGTTAGAACCCTCCTTGCTCCACAGACACTTAATCTGTCACTTACTCAAGAACTACCCTCCAGTGGTCTGTGTGCCAGGCCCTGTGCCTGATCACCTAATGCCTGCCTGTCCTTCAAGTCCAACCAAGGTTCAGGCTCCTACAAGAAACCAGCCAATTCCACACCAGCCACATCAGCCTCCTCTCTAGACATGCCCTGGACCTTTCTCACCAGGCCAACAGTACCCCAAGGAGGGCGACCACCTTTCCTATCTCCTTTGTAGCCACCCACAGTGCCCAGCTCAGCAAGGGGTTGGATATGATACATAGCACTCAGGTTGGTCAATCAGCAGACGGGAAAAACTCTGCATCCAGGCACAAAGAAAGTCAAAGGGTGAAGACAACAGAGATGAGGCTAGTGCTAGCCATGGTGGGCACCAGTGAGCAAAGTCTAGCCCAGTGGCCAGTGTTCCCAGGGCAACTGCAAAGCCCACCATGGAAGCAGTAAAGGCTGCCCGCCCTCACAATCACCTGTGGAGGTGTACCTTTCTGTCTTTGAATCTTTGTCCCTAAACTTAAAAAATGATAAATGAGGAGCAGGGAGAGGCACAATTTTGGAAAGAACCTCCAACACCCCCAAATCTGTACTAAAGCTCCTCTTCTCTACCAAGTCCTGTCTCTGTCCTGACTGGCCACTTTCCACCCCAGCCCTCAATCAGGGATTCCTACATCATAAGATGACAATCTCGGCCTTCAGAAAAGGGATGCACTCACTCAAGAAGACTCCATATTTTTCACCTCTATGTTGTAGCCCCATGAGGGGCTCTTGGAGCTGCTGGAAATGTCACAGACATTTGGCAGAAAGTAGGACTATCAATGAACTTCACTATTGTGATAAAATTAAAATTTCAGTTATACAATAATATTTAGGAAGAGTGCCATTCATAATTTCTTTGTCAACTAAGTAGCATAAATGTACATATATTAGGTGTCAACAGAAATAATTTGCATTGAGTGCGCCAGCTCACATATACATTCTGTTGTCCCTTGAGATTCTGAGAAATTCATTGTTCTAGCGGCATCATGACTTCTTGCCTACAAGACAGCCAGATGGAAAGAGACCATTCGTTTGTATATCACAGATAAACTCTGCTCAGGAGAAAGGGTAGCATTTACTCTGTCAAGTATAACAAAAACACATCAACATCAGCCCCAAAATGAGTTCATTCCTCTGTAGCCACCCAACCACCCTTCCCCAAAGAAAGAGACCAAAAATTAAATATTAAAACATAGCAACCAAAAGGCATGAGAAAAAGTAGAAAATATGATTACAGACTCAAAGATTGGGTACACTTATCTATCATCCAAAATCCCTTTCTCTTCTCAAAGATAACACCAAGTGAGTGGGCAGAATGTAAAAAAAAGAAATATGCATTGTAACTAGAACATTCAACCATGACAGATGATATATATGTATATTTTTTAACACCGAAGATAAGATTCTCTCAAAAGGATGATTCACTCCAATGATAAATAATTCAAGATTATTACTTCTCCAAGGTTATATGGCCAAAGAGTACATCCTTATCAAACACATACCATGAATTACACCTTACAGTAAAATTCAGGAATTCTTGAAAGCTTATATTAAAAGATTTATCTCCACTGCATTTAAATTATAATTACACATACACTCAATGTTAACTGGACTCTACTCTCCAATCTTGCTGCTGTTATCTGGTTATTATAAATAAGCTGTGCCTTTTCCCAGAACAGCTAATACCACTAGTATTAATAGTAACCAGGGCTATTAACTCTCTTCTGACATAACATGTGAATATTTCTAAATTATCTGCCCTTGTTAGTCATTTCTAAAGAGAGTAACATGTAGCAAACAATTCACATACAACCCCTGAAATTCTTTTTCAAATAAAGAGACTGGACAAAGAAGTTTCTAAGCATATAGAATCTGTGCATATGCACATGTACTCCCAAATACCATACCCACACATTTTTAAAAACGCAATGATTGCTGAGGCCCTCCCAAATACTCAGTTGGTTCTGGGTAACAGAAAAATCATTCACTGGACAAGATCTGTAAGATCCTGGTTAAAGCCTCAGGGAAACCACTTACTATATATCTTATTTTACAAAGTCATTAAACCTCTGCAAGGCTCTTTCCTTAGCTGTGAAATGTGCACAAGGCCTGTCCTACCCAAAGAGTGTTGTGAAAATAGTCAAGTATAAATAAAAGAGCTTATTATTTTAGAAAATATGACTGGGTTCAGTGGCTCAGCCTGTAATCCCAGGACTTTGGGAGGCCAAGGTTAGTGGATTGCCTGAGCCCGTGGTTCGAGACCAGCCCAGGCAACTTGGTGAGACCTCTTCTCTACAATAAATAAAAAATTAGCCGGAGGTGGTAGTGAGTGCCTATAGTTCTGGTTACTTGGAAGGCTGAGACAGAGGGATCACTGGAGCCCAGCAGGTCAACGCTGGGGTGATCGTGAGCTTGCCACTGCACTCCAGCCTGGGCTACAGAGTGAGACTCCAACTCAAAAAAAAGGAAATTAGAGCTCCTGTTCGCAGGAGTTCACATTTTGGCTTCAGGAACTAAGAACAAACACAGGAAGGAGGTTCACCGTGCAAATGGTGCATTTCTGTTTCATTGGGAGGTCCGGCACAATACTCATGTGTTGGGCACTGCTGGGCACTGGGGACATAACCCCAAGTCCCTCCTTTCACAGATCCTTATGATTTGGGGCTGAGGGTACAACTGAGGTCAAGGGCCCTAAAAATATAGGAATGGAGGCTGCTGGTGAGAAACAGAAACTGCTCAGACACAGCAGGGCTGGAGAAGCTAGGTGGCAGACAAGCAGGATTCCAGATCCAGTGGAGGAGAGGAGATCCTCTGCTACCCAACAGGCCACTCGCACTTACCTCCCTCTCACCAGGAAGCAGAAGGAACACCTGGACTGGGTCCAAGTGCCTGATCCCCTCACGCTTCTCACTGGGCTACACCTCTGCTCCACTGACAAATGCCCGTCCTATCTCCATTGTGCAAGCCCACACAAATCCCCTCTAGCAGACAGAAAAAAGGGCTGGCTCCTTACCCAAGGAGCCACCTGCCACCTCTCTCCAGACCTCCAGATTTTTCTGGTCCCTGAGTGAGCACTGGGAGAAATCATGCATTGGTGATGTTAGGTAAGAGAAGATCAACTGTATAGACTGCTGACATTTCTAGTGGATGAACAGCCAGTTCTCAGTTTTTCCAGGCTCCCTGTGACCTGCTCCCTGAGTCCTCTCTTCCAGAAGAGGCTGAAGAGGGCAGAGGAAGTGACACAGCATAGTCCTCCCAACAGCAGCCAGGAAGGACCCTCGAGCAGAGAGGTCAGAATCCAGAGAGGGACAGCTTCAGCACGGCCTACTGTATATTCAACTACCCCTTTACAATAAAGTCCTACAGAGAGCAGTAGGCTGGATTTCTGAAATTACAGCATCCCCAAACTGGAAGGTACTCTTGAAGTCATTAACGAACATTCTCAGATCAAGAAATGAGGCAAAGGGTATTTGGGGAAAGAAAAGCTCAAGAGGGGTGGTAAGTAGACCTGTGCTTACTCCTGCATGGTCTCAGGGAAATGACCTTACTTCCTGCAATGTGTATTTTGGTAATTACTATGTATAGGTGTATACAGGTATATAATGTGCTTTATATAAGTTCAATACAATTAATGAATGAACAAATGGTTGCTCTTTTATTTTTAAATGGTAGGTTCCTTAAAGGTAAAGACAAGATTGTATTGTTTTGTTTTGTTTTGAGTCAGGGGTCTCACTGTTTCCTAGACTGGAGTGCAGTGGCACGATCAAAGTTCATCACAGCCTCAACCTTCCAGGCTCAAGCAATCCTTTTGTCTCATCCTCCCAAGTAGCTGGGGCTACAGCTACAGACACGTGCCACCATGCCTGGCTAATTTATTTTTTTGTAGAGAAAAGGTCTCATTGTGTTGCCCAGGCTGGTCTCAAACTCCTCTTGCCTCAGCCTCCCAAAGTGCTGGGAATGCAGGCATGAGCCACTTTGCCCAACCAAGACTGTACGTTTAAGAGTTTTATTGCCGGGCGCGGTGGCTCACGCATGTAATCCCAGCACTTTAGGAGGTAGAGGAATGAGGAATGCCTGAGCTCAGGGGCTCAAGACCAGCCTGGGCAACTTGTCTCTACAATAAATCAAAAAATTAGCCAGGCATGGTGGCGTGCACCTGTAGGTCCAGCTACTTGGAAGGCTAAGGTGGAAGGATTACCTAAGTACAGCAGGTCGAGGCTGTGGTGGCCATGAGGGTGCCACTGCACTACAGCCTGAGCGAAAGAGTGAGACTTCATCTCAAAAGAAAAAAAATGTTTTATCTTAACGTTCATTTCTAATATTTTACAGCATTATATTCTGCATCCATGGTCAGCTGCCAGAGATCAAACATCCAACCTTCTGAGGCTCTCTCATGTGCTCTGGGTTAAGACCCACAAGCATGAGTCAGTACACAGGACACACCCCTGCCTGCAAGGAGCATATCTGATGTCACTTCCTCCCTGGAGCTTTCTTTACACTCTCCCTAGCAGAACTATTGTTTCTCCCCTCCTTCTGGCCAGCTCATGAACTCCTTCCAGGCAGGAACTCTGCAGAATTCAGGGCCTGGTACAGAGCAGGCGCTCTATGGAGCTTTAATGAAGAAGGAACAAAAGAAGGAAGGCCCAACAAATCAACCCATCCTAGTGATGACCACAAGTTAGAAGATGGGTTAGAAAAATGAGTAGCCAGCCGGGCTCCGTGGCTCAGCCTGTAATCCTGCGCCTTTGGGAGGCTGAGGTGAGTGGATTGCCTGAGCCCGCGGGTTCGAGACCCGCCTGGGCAACTTGGTGAGAGGTCATCTCTACAATAAATCAAAAAAAAATTAGCCGGGCGTGGTAGCGTGCGCCTGTAGTTCCGGCTACTTGGAAGGCTGAGGTGGAAGGATCGCCGGAGCCCAGCAGGTCAAGGCTGCGGTGGCCAGGAGCAGCCACTGCACTCCAGTCTGGGCACCAGAGTGAGACTCCAACTCAAAAAAAAAAAAAAATGAGTAGCCACCATTTAACTTGCCTGTAAGATGTCCCTTCCTTTGCATTCTCAATGCCCCAACTCAGACCCCATAACCACTTTCCTCAGCAGTGGTCAATGCTTCCTATTGGTTCCCTGCACCTGGTTTTCCCTCCCTGCCCCATTTCTCCCCCGGTCCACCAAAACTATGACAGATCAGTCTTACAACTCTGCTCGTGTCACTCTCCTATAAAAAAAAGTCTTCGATATTTCTCCTAAGTCAAGTTCTAACTGACATTATCAGCCTTTCAAAGCCCAGCTCTGACCCACTTCTCACCTGGACTTACTTATGACCTCAAGAGGTAAATCAGGACCAAAGAGGAAAGGACAAAAGTATTTGCTTTCATTTAAACTTAAATTCCCCAGGGTAGAAAAGACTGCCTCCAGGTAACTAGTCCCTGACCTCTGCAGCAAGCAGGATGTTTAAACAGGGCCATGTATCTAGTGTCCTTGAAGACACTAGACAAGTATTGTCAAGATTCCTTACAACCCAAGTATTCTGATCCAGGTGGGCAGACTCTACTCACACCCAATGCTATAACCCAGGGGAGGAATAATTTGTTCTATAAAGGGCCAAATGGTAAAGATTTTAGGCTTTACAGGTCACATATACAGTCTCTGTTGCATATTGCTCAGGTTTTGGGTTTGTTTGTTCATTTTTAAATAACACTTAAGAACTGTAAACACCATTTTTAGCTTACATTTTTTGCATTCCAAAACAAGCTGTGTGGCTGGGCACAATGGCTCATGCCTATAACCCCAGCACTTTGGGAGGCTGAGGTGAGAGGACTGCCTGAGCTCACGGGTTGGAGACCAGCCTGGGCAACTTGGCAAGACCTCATCTCTACAATCAATCAAAACATTAGCCAGGCGCAGTGGCACATACCTGTAGTTCCAGCTACTTGGAAGGCTGAGGATCACCTGAGCCCAGCAGGTCAGTGCTGCATGCAGTGGCTGAGAGTGTGCCACTGCCTCCAGACTGGGTGACAGAGTGAGACCCCAACTCAAAAAAACCCCAAAAAACAAAAAACACACTGTGGGCTATAATTTGCTGACCTCTGCCCTGACCAAACAGGGTCAACTGTGGGTACCCTGAGCCCAACTTGCACTATTCCATCTTATACACCTCCTGTATCCTCCTCTGATGAGATTCTCACTTTACAGAAAATGAGAGAATGAAGGACCACACTCCAGCACACAAGGAGCACTGATAGCTGTGTGGACAACCACTACACTTCCCAGATGTAGAGCACTTTATGCTTCACAGAGTAGACATCTCAAGTCTGTCCCAAGGATAGAGCAATGGCGCAATGATGGAGAGAGAGATGGAAAGATAGCTGTTTTGGATGGATAGATAAAAAGGGATGCACAGTTGGGTGTGGTGGCTCATGCCTGTAATCCCAGCACTTTTGAAGGCTGAGACCAGAGGACTGCCTGAGCTCAGGGATTCGAGACCAACCTGAGCAACATGGCGAGACCTCATCTCTACAATAATCAAAAAATTAGCCAGTTGTGGTGGTGCATGCCTGTGGTTCCAGCTACTTGGAAGCCTGAGGTGGAAGGATCACCTGAGCCCAGCATGTCGAGGCTGCGGTGGCCACCAAGTGTGCCACTGCTCTCCAGCCTGGGTGACAGAATGAGACTCCAACTCAAAAAAAAGGATGCACAAAGTGGTTTAAAAGTAATTGCTTCAAGAATTCAGAAACGTGGTTCTAATGAACATGGGATGTTAGGGAAGGTTTTACAGATGAAAAGACATGATTAATATGTTTTTCAATGAAAAAATTAGATGTTAATTGGGATGCTTTATAGCGTGGAGATTTTAATAACTCTTAAAAGATTTTCCTGTTTCTCTAATTGTTTGAAAGGATGACATGACATCCTTGATTTTGCAAATCAAGATGAATTTGTTTCCAAACATAAAGCAATCCTTTTAAAGGGAAAGGTATGAAATCATAAAATCAACAAGATTACCTGGACCTTGACATTCAACAAACATTTTCTGTGAACCATGTGTGCTGGGCACCATGTTGGTCTTCAAAGAGAATACTTAGTCCTAACCCTATTTATACTCAGTCTGGTATGGAGGTCCCACAGGAATACTACAAACTGGAGACACCTGGATTTGGAAATTTCCTGGCCCTAAAAAGGAAGTCCAAGAGTACTCTGAGGTCAAGCAGGAAACCACATGATTGGCACAAGTCATCAGTAGGGCGTTCTCCCTCCCCTCACACCGCTTAACAGACACAAGAGAGTCATGACTGTCCTCACATAAGACTACATGTCCCAGAGAGTTCTACATTATTTCACCATGGCCCAAACTATATACAGAAAGACATTAAATGCCTAATTTGGGCCAACACCAAAGGAGTTGTCCTATGTAAATTAACTGTCTCAGTGAACTCAAGCTCATCAAAATTACACAGCAAAATTCAAAAGGTATCTTCATGGAAACTTTCCTCAGTGGATTACATACTTCCTAGCAAAGCAGAGGACACTGATTTTGACTACTCTTAATGACCAACCTATACATCAAGAAACATGCCCTGCTGTGGCTTTGTGAGTCCCACAGAGATTCCTGGAGTAGGACACAGCCCCACCCTGCTAAACTAATATGACTCTTCTCTCTTTCCCTCTCTCCTCTCAATGGTCTCAGCTGGGTCCCTGCTGTTCTGATGTCACTGCAGGTCTTTTCTGGGAGCCTGAGGATGACACAACCTTGACCTACAGAGAAACAAAATAGGCTTTATAGTAGCAACTTTCTTAACTGGGAGTCCCTTTTGATGACTTACAGGTACTAATGCATGCCCTATGGTTGCTAGCTTATTGAAGCTAATAGTACATACTCCTTTGGGAAAAAATTAACAAATTTCTGAAACACACATTTGATGACACTGCTACTCCCTAATTCACACAAAAATCTAACAGTGTCAGAATGCTACAGCAGTTCATGGGATATTTAGGGGTACAAATGAAGCACTGAATGTGATACATCAGGCCTCAATGGCTTGGTGTACAGATGCCTGAAGAAGCCAAGCAGGTTCATAAAGTAAAAGAACAAACAAAGCAGGAGCTCTTTAGAGATTGCATATTAGCTATGACTAAAGCAATTTTGTCATAAGATCAATCAAACCTCCTTTACTTTGCTCTCATCATATGCACTTCAAAAATTAAGCTCCAACATTGCAATAGAAGACAATAAATCATTTTTAAGAGATAGACTGATAAACCCAGTTCTGGAAATTTGAGGGGAGGAAGGGTGGTAGGAAAGGAGGCCAACTTTAAATGTCATCACCAAAGCAGTCGCTTGCAAGTGTGACTTGCGAGACATAGGGAGGTCCCTGCCTGAAATCCCAAATTAAAGCTGCACTCCTGAATCCCCTCTGGATGGAAGAGCCTCTTTTAAAAAGGAAACACAGGGCCCTGGAAACTGGAAATAGACCAAGGAATGAAGGTCAAGAGAAAATGAAGGGGGAAGTAGGGTGCAGTGGCTCACACCTGTAATCCCAGAACTTTGGGAGGGCGAGGCAAGAGGACTGCCTGAGTTCAGGGGTTCGAGACTAACCTGGGCAATTTAGCGAGACCTTGCCTCTACAATAAATTTAAAAATTATGCCAGGCTCAATGGCTCAGCCTGCAATCCCGTGCCTTTGGGAGGCTGAGGTGAGTGGATTGCCTAAGCCCACAGGTTCGAGACCCGCCTGGGCAGGCAAGACCTCATCTCTAAAATAAATCAAAAAATCAGCCGGGCGTGGTAGCGCATGCCTGTAGTTCCAGCTACTTGGAAGGCTGAGGCAGAAGGATAGCCAGAGTCCAGCAGGTCGAGGCTGCGGTGGCCAGGAGCAGCCACTGCACTCCAGTCTGGGCGACAGAGTGAGACTCTAACTCAAAAAAAATAAATAAATAAAAAATAAATTTTAAAAATAAATAAATAAATAAAAATCAGCTGGGCATGATGGTATGCACCTGTGGTTCCAGCTGCTTGGAAGGCTGAGACGGAAAGATCATCTGAGCCCAAAAGGCAGAGGTTGCAGTGGCTGTGAGCATGCCACTGCATCCCAGCCTGGGCGACAGGGTGAGAGAAAGAAAAAGGAAGGAAGGAAGGAAGGAAGGAAGGAAGGAAGGAAGGAAGGGAGGGAGGAAGAAAGGGAGGAAGAAAGGGAGGGAGGGAGGGAAGAAACGGGGAGAGGGCATGAGAATTTTAAGCACTGGACACTGTTTAGGTTGCAGCATAAGCATCCTGATCCCCAAGGAAAAAGCAGAACCAGGAGTGTAGAGGATGGAAGAAAGGAAAGATGGGAGACAGCCATTTGCCTCCTGACAAATTTTACTGTGGGCTATCCCTGCTGGCAAATAAACTAGTGGTACCTCTTCCAAATCAAAAGCTTGTGGCCTGGCAAGATACAAACAAGGCAAATAAAAGCAACATGTTCTGACAGTCCAACAGCTCCAGAAAGCAACAGACCTCACTTCCATTGCCAAAACAGAAAAATAAACAAGAGAATTTACAAGGTGAGAAGAAAACCAAGAGTAACAAGGATTACCTTTTGTCAAGAAGTGAGGGAAGAAAGCAAGGTAATGTTTATAGAAAGTAACCAAAACACAAGCGCACTAACCAGCAAAAACAGTGGGTTGTCAAGAGTTTGCTGTTGCCTTGAGCATATGAGACCCGGCTCAGACTTAACTGCAAACTTCCCAGATGACTACCAAACACTGTGGCCAAATGAAGCAAATATTCGAGCACCTACCTATTCTGTGCAAACTTTTGGGTATTTACAGATTATTAAGAACTGATCCAGTCAGGTGATGGCTCATGCCTGTAATCCCAGCACTTTGGGGAGAAGAGGCCAGAGGATTGCCTAAGCTCAGAGGTTCGAGACCAACCTGAGAAACATGGCCAGATTCTGTCTCTACAATAAATCAAAAAGTTAGCCGGGTGTGGTGGGGCATGCCTGTGGTTCCAGCTACTTGGAAGGCTAAGGCAGAAGGATTGTCTGAGCCCAGCAGGTCGAGGCTGTGGTGACTGTGAGCGTGCCACTGCACTCTAGCCTGGGTGACAGAGTGAGACTCCAACTCCCCCCCCAAAAAAAATATACATATATGAGGCTAAGTAAAAGAAGCCAGATACACAAGGTCACAAGTTATATGTTTCCATACATGAAATGTACAGAATAGACAGAAAGTTGTTTAGTGATTGCCAAGAATCAAGGGAAAGGAAAATGAGGAGTGACTGCTAATGGGGGTGGGGTTTCCTTTTGGTGAAAAAAATGTCCCAGAATTCTTGTACCACACAACTTTAAAAGAAAATAAAATTAAAAAAAAAATAATTAATTAAAAAAAATTTTTTTTAATGCCCAGAATTGAATAGTGGTTGTGGTCACACAACTTTACAATCACATTAAAAATCATTGAGTTGGACACTTAAAAGATGTGAATAATATTTCAGTTTTGGGAGGGGGAGTCAGAGTCCCACTTTGTCACCTAGACTGGAGTCCAGTGGCATATTCACAGCCATCACAACCTCGACCTGTAATCCCAGCACTTTGGGGAGAAGAGGCCAGAGGATTGCCTGAGCTCAGAGGTTGGGCTCAGCGGATCCTTCCGCTTCAGCCTTCCAAGTAGCTGGAACTACAGGCATGCACCACCATACTCGGTAAATTTTTTTACTTATTGTGAAGACAAGGTCTCACTATGTTGCCCAGGCTAGTCTCGAACCCGTGAGCTTAGGCAATCCTCTCGCCTCTGCCTCCCAAAGTGCTGGGATTATAGGCATGAGCCACTGCGCCCGGCTCAATTTTTTTAAGAAGACACAACAACAAAATAAGTACCTCAGAAGCCACCGAAAGTTTTTTTTAATAAATAAGCAATTCAACTTGAAGATCTGATTCAGCAACTAAGTTGTCTGTTCAGGACTATAAACTATCATTCCTCGCTGATTCTTATTCCTATTATTTATTCCAGAGCGTTTTCAAATCCAATATATGTGATACAAAGAACGATGAAATGTTCAGTTTAGGGAGGGTGATCAGAGGACATCCTACTCCAAATTTCTCATTCAGAGAAATGCAGTGACTAGCTCAAAGTCACATAGTAAGGTGCAGGCCAAATTAGAACTAGAATCCAGCTCTCCTAACTCCTTGGTGGTCTTTCCACTCTATCACATAAACACAATCAAATCCACAGGGCAAATGTAAAAATAACTGCTTCTAGTAGAGAGCACATCTTCCAATGATGAAAATACTGACTCTCTTAAAATCTAGGGGAACACTTAATAGAATCTTGATGTAAGAAAATCAGTATAACATCATAATACTAGAAGAAAAGGGTTAGCTGGGTACGGTGGCTCAAGCCTGTAATCCCAGCACTTTGGGAGCCCAAGGCAAAAGGACTGCCTGAGCTCAGGGGTTCAAGACCAGCCTTGGCAACTTGGTGAGACCTCGCCTCTACAGTAAACCAAAAAATTAGTCAGGCGTGGTGGCATGCACCTATAGTTCCAGCTACTTGGAAAGCTGTGGTAGAAGCACCGCCTAACCCCAGCAGGTCAAGGCTGTGGTGGCCGTGAGCATGCCACTGCACTCCAGCCTGGGCGACAGAGTGAGATTCTGACTCAAAAAGAAAAGAACTGGCAGCAGGAAACTGTGGGGGGGGGGGGGATTGGCAGTAGTGGGAATCTGGAGGGGCCGGCATACCTCATCAACAAGGGTACTTGCATAATGAATATCTGCATACCTAATCCTGAATTGTACTCCACATCTTTAAAATAAAAAAAACTGGCCGAGCGCAGTGGCTCAGCCTGTAATCCCAGCACTTTGGGAGGTCGAGGCAAGAGGATTGCCTGAGCCCAGGGGTTTGAGACTAACCTGGGCAGCTTGGTTGAGAACTCGTCTCTACAATAAATCAAGAAGAATTAGTTGGGCATGGTGACACATGTCTGTAGTTCCAGCTACGTGAAAAGCTGAGGCAGAAGGATCGCCTAAGCCCAGCAGGCCGAGGCTACGGTAGCTATGAGCGTGCCACTGCACTCCAACCTGGGCAACAAAGAGTGAGACTACAAGTATGAGACTCCAACTATAAATACATACATACATACATACATACATACATAAGTAAAATAAAAAGCTGGGCATGGTGGCTCACACCTATAATCCCAGCACGTTGGGAGGTGGAGGTGAGAGCATTACCCAAGCTCAGGAGTTCAAGACCAGCCTGAGCAACATGGTGAGACCTCGTCTCTACAACAAAAAGAAAAAGAAAAATCAGCCGGGCATGGTGGCACATGCCTGTGGTTCCAGCTACTTGGAAGGCTAAGACAAAAGGATCACCTCAGCCCAGTAGGTCGAGGCTGCCATGGCCGTAAGTGTGCCTCAGCACTCCAGCCTGGGTGACGGAGTAAGACTCCAACTCAAAAAAATAAAAAATTAAATTAAATTAAATTAAAAATGTTTTAATTTAAAAAAATTAGTATTTACTTAAAGTTTAACAGTCCACATTATGGAATGACCACAAAACCCTAGGGTCAGTCACATAACCTGCTTTTCACCAGAGATGAAAAGCACAGCAAAGTTATAATCAAGAGCCCAGGGCATGCAGCAAAGGCCACAAAAAAGACTGCTTCCAGGCAAGATGGATGGCAAACAACACAACCCTGCCTGTCCCAGTTTAAACCAGCAATGTGCCCAGTGGAATTCCAGCTCAAGGGCCAACAACCATATTGACTCCAGTGGTATCTGGGTGGGAGAGAATCTTTGAAGGGGGGATGAAAGCAGTAAAGTGACCTTGAAGCTCTAACTTCTTGAAAAGTATAAGTAGCCAAGAGAAAAGTAAAGAAGAGAAGGGTCAGAAAAAGTAAAGAGCAGCAGGAGGCAGGTAAGTTGTAGACACAGAAGGTTAAGAGTCAGAAAGGCTGGAGTTCATCTCATCCAACCCTTTATTTTACAAATGAGGCAACTGAGGCAGGAGCAGTGAAGTCACCTGCTCCAAGGTCCAAAGGCTGGTTAGTAACAGATTAGGGCTATCAGGGGAATATACTTTAAGGACTTAACTTTCTCTTTTCCCTTCATAACCTCTCCAAAGTACCCTAACTGCAACAGGGTGCTGACTCCTCTCCTCCTGAGTTGAGTCTGCCTAGACATGCCAGCCACATCCATGAGTCACCGTTCAGTGGCTGCCTCTCAAAACACAGATTTGCTGACACAGAGGCATACTCTTACAGGTCTGACACACAGCCCTAACAGTGTTCTTGGTCCCTCAGTGGAATGGGGAGCCAGATCATTCCTTTTAACTCACTTCCTGGAGCAGTTAAGGTCACTTAATAAACACCTCTGATGCTAAGTGCCTCCCCAGGGGTTAGTGTCTGATGACCCTCTCTGGGCAATCATATTCTCTAAGTCAGCAACAGAGGGTCAACAACTATCAACCTGCACAAAGGAAACCCACAGAAATACCTAAAGAGAAATCTTCACAGGCAACAGAGATCCCAGCAGGAGACTGGCAGGTGGGGCATTAGGAAAAAACAAGAGTGGAATCTGAGGGCACAGGGTTCATCTCCACAGGACCGGGATTCCGGCTCTGTCAACTGCTGATCTTGGGACATGAAAACTAGAATTATATCATCACAGGACTTAAACTCACAGAATTGTTGATCAAATAATTTAAAACATAGCACAATCACAATTAAAACTCAAAGAAATAGCAGCTATTGTTATTGTTTTTATTAAATAAATAACTCTAATAAGAACATGATTTCTTCAGAGAAGTTAGGGAAAGAGGCCTGCAAGATCCTGATTGCCTGGCTAGAATCCTAAAAGACAAGGGAATTCATCATTGAAGGAACTGTCTTCATCAGTCACCCAATTTTACTGACAAAGCTATCTTCAGCATCCAGTGGAAAGATGACATCATTAATAACACCGTTAGCAGGGCAGGCCTCCTGCCAGGGTGTGAGGAATGTCCCAGACACGCTGCTCTGCAGGGCTGAGCATGTCAGCAAAGCGGGGAGAAGAGTAAAGAGGAACAACTTAGCAAGGAGGACAGATGAGGCACAGAGGAAAGAGAAGCAGCAAGGATTTACCAGGACCCACTCAAGAAATGCAACAGAGTCAACTCAGTAAAACAGTGCGCAAGAGTGCACGCTGGTTGCACAGGTATCAACATCACAGTTCTTTTCTGGCACAGGTTCTACAGAGGCAGTTGACTGCAAAACGAGATAGCTCTGGCGTCAAAATGCCTGATTTGAGTCTGCAAGTCCAGCACTTTGGGAGGCTGAGGTGAGTGGATTGCCTGAATCCACAGCTTCGAGACCATCCGGGCAACTTGGGGAGACCTTGTCTCCACAATAAATCAAAAATTAGCCAGGTGTGGTAGTGCACCTGTGGTTCTGGCTACTTGGAAGACTGAGGCGGAAGGATCACCTGAGCCCAGCAGGTCAATACTGGGATGGCTGTGAGCATGCATGCCACCGCACTCCAGCCAGGGAGACAGAGTGAGACTCCAAATTAAAAAAAAAAAAAAAAAAAGCCCAATTTGAATCCCAGCTTCACCATTTCCTAGCTCTATGAACTCGGCAAAGTAACCTAATTTCTGTGGACCTTACAGGTTTTCTGTAATAACTAAGTTAATAATTAATACATGTAAGAAACTTGGCCAGGCGCAGTGGCTCAAGCCTGTAATCCCAGCATTTGGGAGGTAGAGGCGAGAGGACTGCCTGACTCAGGGGTTCGAGACCAGCCTGAGCAACATGGCGAGACCTCAATTCTACAATTAAAAAAAAAAAAAACTTAACCAGACTGGGCAACATAATGAAACTTCATCGCTCCAAATATTAGCCAGGTGTGGTGGCACACTCCTGTAGTCCCAGCTACTTAGGAAGCTGAAGAAGGGTGAGGATCACCTGAGCCCAGGAGGTTGAGACTACAGTGAGCTGTGATTGAGCCACTGCACTCCAGCGAGTAGCAGAGTGAAACTCTGATGAAAACAAAAAAACTTAAAATATGCCTGGCATACAATAAATAAGTGCCAAATCATTGTTAGAAAAGATAAGGGAATTAGCCAGGCGTGGTAGCACGTGCCTGTAGTTCCAGCTACTTGGAAGGCAGAGGGATCGCCGGCGCCCAGCAGGTCAAGGCTGCCGCACTCCAGTCTGGGCGATAGAGTGAGACTCCAACTCAAAAAAAAAAAAAAAAAGATAAGGGAGACCAGGTGCGATGGTTCAAGCCTGTAATCCTAGCAGTTTGGGAGGCCAAGGCAAGAGGACTGAGCCCAGGGTTTCAAGACCTCATCTCTACAAAATATATATTTTAAAAAAAAAAATTAGCCAGGCATGGTAGCACTCACCTTTAGTTTCAACGACTTGGAAGGCTGAGGCAGAAAGATCACCTGAGCATAGCAGGTTGTCGCTAGGGTGACCATGAGCATTCCACTGCACTCCAACCTGGGCAACAGACGGAGTGAGAGTGACTCTGACTCAGGAAAAAAAAGAAAAGAAATATGGGGGGTGGGGTGCAACATCAACTGACATCGACTTTAAGCATGCTCTGGATATCCTGAACACACTCCTGCAACAGCAGAATACTTTTTAAATCAGTCTCACTGTGTCGCCCAGGCTGGAGTGCAGTGGCACACTCACAGTCATCGCAGCCTCGACCTAACCCTAACCCTAACCCTCAGGCGATCCTTTCCCTTCAGCTTTTTTTTTTTTTTTTTTTTTTGAGTTGGAGTCTCACTCTGTCGTCCAGACTGGAGTGCAGTGGCTGCTCCCGGCCACCGCAGCCTCGACCTGCTGGGCTCCGGCGATCCTTCCGCCTCAGTCTTCCAAGTAGCTGGAACTATAGGTGCGCCTCCCAAAGCGTGGGATTACAGGCTGAGCCACCGAGCCTGGCTCACTGACCTTTTTAACACCAACAGGATCTGTATTCTTTCAGGTTAGGCCATGGCAGCTTCTCATCTCATCCTATGGGTTACTTTATACATTTGTGGATGCCTTAGAGTTCAGCAGAACTGCTGATTGGATCTCGTGAGTCCTGTAGTTAGGATCCTGATCTGGGTGGCCTCTGCAGGCCAGGTCTCCTATTTGTGCCTTTCTTGTTTGTCTAGCATGTCATATGCCACCCATGACTCTGTAGTAGGGCAAGCTCCTTTTGAAGTGATAAGAGATTCACCAGCACTTCCCATCTGGAGTTTTAAGGGAGGCTTTGGAGGTCTTGTTGGTGGTGTGGTTACACATTTGAAATTATTCTTGCCAGGCACAGTGGCTCAGCCTGGAATCCCGCGCTTTGGGAGGCTGAGGTGAGTGGATTGCCTGAGCCCGCGGGTTCGAGACCCGCCTGGGCAACTTGGCGAGACCTCATCTCTACAATAAATGAAAAAACTAGCCGTGCGTGGTAGTGCGCGCCTGTAGTTCCAGCTACTTGGAAGGCTGAGGTAGACGGATCGCTGGATCCCAGGAGGTCCAGGAGTGGCCACTACACTCCCGACTGGGCGACAGAGTGAGACTCCAATTCAAAAAAAAAAGCACAGCGGATGGCTTTCCCCACTCCTAAAAACACTTCTAAACACCTTTACTAACTCCTAATTCTCACACGGGCTTACAGTGTAACTCTTTTCAGCTAGACTCTTAGAACCAATTCATGCTGATGACAGTATAATATCCATAAAGCCTGTTAAATACAGTTGTTAAAAGAATTCATCAGGCTGGGTGTGGTGGCTCATACCTATAATCTCAGCACTTTGGAAGGCGAGAGAATTGCCTGAGTCCAGGGGTTCAGATCCAGCCCGAACAACTTGGTGAGGCCTTATCTCTACAATAAATTAAAAAAAATTAGATGGGCATGGTGGCACTCGCCTGTAGTTCCAGCTACTGGGAAAACTGAGGCGGAAGGATCGCAAGCCCAGCAGGTTGAGGCTGCAGGGGCCATGAGCATGCCACTGCACTCCAACCTGGGTGACAGAGTGAGACTACTACTTTAAAAAATATAATAATAATTCATCACTCTAATAAATGACTAATTTAAAAAAAAAATCTAGGCTGGGTACGGTAGCTCACACCTATAATCCCAGCACTTTGGGAGGCTGAGGTGAGAAGATTGCCTGAGTCCATGGATTTGAGAGCAGCCTGGGCAACTTGGCAAGACCTCATTTCTACAATAAATCAAAAAATTAGTTGGGCATAGTGGCATGTGCCTGTAGTTCCAGCTACTAGGAAGGCTGAAGCAGAAGGATTGCCTGAGCCCAGCAGGTAGAGGCTGTAGTGGCTGTGACCATGCCACTGCACTCCAACCTGGGCAACAGAGTGAATCTCCAACTCAAAAAAAAAAAAAATGTAGCCTAGCATGGTGGCTCACACCATAATCTCAGCACTTTGGAGGGCTGAGGCAAGAGAACTGCCTGAACCCAGGGGTTCAAGACCAGCCTGGGCAACTTGGCGAGACCTCATCTCTACAATAAATCAAAAAAATTAGCTAGGCAGACGCCATCCAGATCAGGATCCTAACTACAGGACTCACAAGATCCAATCGGCAGTTCTGCTGAACTCTTGGCGAGACCTCGTCTCTACAATAAATCAAAAAAATTAGCTAGGCGTGGTGGCGCACGCCTTTTGTTGCAGCTACTTGGATGGCTGAGGCAGAAGCATCACCTGAGCCCAGCCATTTGAAGCTGCAGTGGTCATGAGCATGCTACTACACTCCAGCCTGGGTGACAGAGTGAGACTCCAACTTAAAAAACAAAACAAACAAACAAAAAAACTTACCATCAAGTCTGTAAATCTTAGTTTGAACTAAGGGTGTCCATAAATTTGGATTAGAGAAAGAATTGTATCTGTGTTTTGTTAGTGCCTAACTAAACTTTAGCATTTTCTTTAATTATGAGTGTAAGCAAATACACCATGGAGGTATTGGCAGTGCCTGCAGTTCTAATAAAAGATATATTAATATCATATTATAGTTATTAAAAGTATTTCATAATATTGTTTACATTCAATACTCCAAAATTAAGGTATTTATTACACCCACAGCTAAATCCTTATATCAAATGCCTTAGTAAAGAAGCATATGATAATATGGCAGATTTTTAAAATACTTTGCTAACTGAATTTCAATATACAGTTACATGCTGCAAAACAATATTTCAGTCAATAATGAACCACATATGTGACGGTGATCTCATAAGATGGCACTACTGTATTTTTACTGTACCTTTTCTGTTTTGATTAGAGACACAAAATACCACTGTGCTACAAGTGCCTACAATAATCAGTACAGTAATATGCTGTCCAGGTTTGTAGCGTGGGAGCAACAGGCTATCTCATACAGCCTAGCTGTGTAGCAGGCTCTATCACCTAGGCTGTGTAAGTATACTCTATAGTGTCCACACAAAGACGAAATTGTGTATCGATGTGGTTTTCGGAACACATTCTCATCAAGTGACACATGACAATAACTGGCTTCCTATGAACTCTTTTGTTCTATGCATTAAAACATTTTTCTGAAAAGAGGTACAGCACCTTTATCCAAGTGTCAAAGGGATCCAAGGCACAAAAAAAGATTGAGGGTAAAATATACACACACACAAAATGAGATTATTAAGTGCTTTATAGGAAACGAGTTCGTCTCACCCACTTTTACATCCCCAGCATAGGGCAGTGACAACATATGGTAGGTGCCAGATATGCATTTATGAATGAAAAACTCAACCAGTCAAATTCCTCAATAAAGTGACCCCATCTATCATGTCCTATTTTCTTTTTGGTTGTTATGTATTTGTGCATTTTGTTAAAGTTTAATAGTTTTTGTTTTTATTTTTATGCTCCCTCTTCTGTTACTTGTTCTTTTGTTCTTCTAATATATCAAATAGTTCCTACATCTATTCTCTTCCCTGTCATCTAATAAATTTACTTAAGACCTTTTTTTTTTAAGTTGGAGTCTCACTCTGTAACCTAGACTGGAGTGCAGTGGCCGCTCCCAGCCACCGCAGCCTCCACCTGCTGGGCTCCAGACATCCTTCCGCCTCAGCCTTCCCAGTAGCCAGAATTACAGGCATGCGCTACCACGCCCGGCTGAGTTTTTGATTTATTGTAGAGATGAGGTCTCACTGCCCAGGCGGGTCTCGAACCCGCGAGCTCAGGCAATTCACTCACCTCAGCCTCCCAAAGGCGCGGGATTACAGGCTGAGCCACCGAGCCCGGCTAAATTTTTTTTCATAGAGATGGGGTCTCCCTGTGTTGCTTAGGCTGGTCTTCAAATCCTGGCTTCAGATGATTCTCCTACCTCAGCTTCCCAAAGCACTGGGATTACAGGCATGAGCCACCACACCTAGCCAGCACACACCTAGTCTTGATATTGACATTAAACAGCACCAGACAGTACCCAGCTTCATCATGGGGACACTGAGAGGTCTGTGCGAGACTGGATGAACTGAACTCAGTTGTGGCCTCCTTTGGGATAGAAACTCTGTTCAGTTTACCTCTATAACACCAGCACACAATAACAAAAATGTGTCAGCAGGCTATGACCAATTCCTTCCTCAAGAAAGGCAAGGCCCTGTATGATAAGGCCCTGCCACCTCCTCCTCCTCTCCCTAGTTCACTCCTCCATGCACACTGGCCTTCCTTCTGTCCCTCCATGCTACTGCCCATTTGCATCTCAGGGTCTTTTCCCAAGCTGCTCCCCTATTCCCAGATCTTCTGTGGCTGGCTTCCTCTCTGCATTCCACATTCCACACTGCCCAGATGTCACCTCTGCAGAGAGGCCTTTCCTGATTTCAGTTTCCTCATCTCTGGAAACTGAAAGAATTGTATCTGTATTTTGGAACCACTTTTTTTTTTTTTTAGTTGAAGTCTCACTCTGTCACCCAAGCTGGAATGCTCACGGCCACCACAACCTTGACCTGTTGGGCTCAGGTGATATTTCTTCAGTCTTCCAAGTAGCTGTAACTACAGGCATAAGCCACCACTCTCAGCTAATTTTTTGATTTATGGTAAAGACGAGGTCTCACGATACTGCCTAGGCTGGTATCGAACCCATGGGCTCTCTCTGCCTCCCAAAGCTGAAATTACAGGCATGAGCCACTGTGCCTGGCTTCTAGAACCATTTTCTATCCCCATTATTATGCATAACTTTTCTTTATAGCACTTATCACAACCTGATGTTACATAATCATCTGTTTATCAGTGATTATCAGCCCTTTATGGGAGGAGCCTTTAAAAAATGCCAAAGCTCCAGGTCCCACCCAAATCTATTCAAATGGAAATTTAAGGGAGTGGGGCCAGGTGTCTCTACCCCACAAATGCCCCAAGAACTCTCATGTGCAACCAGACAGGGTTCAGAGCCTAGAGCAGTACTTTTCAAACTCTAATGTGCATATGATGTACCTGGGGATGCTATTAAAATGCAGATTCTGCTGGACACAGTGGCTCATGCCTATAATTCCAGCACTCTGGGAGGCCAAGGTGACAGGATTGCCTGAGTCCACCGGTTCAAGACCAACCTGGGCAACTTGGCGAGACCTCATCTCTACAATAAATCAAAAAGTTAGCTGGGCCCATGCCTGTAGTCCCATCTACTTGGAAGGCTGAGGCGGAAGGATCACCTGAGCCCAGCAGCTCAAGGCTGTAGTGGCTGTGAGCATGCCACTGCACTCCAGCCTAGGCAACATATTGAGACTCTCAGAAAAAAAAAATGCAGATTCTGACTCAGCAGGTCTGAGGTGGAATCTGAGGTTCTGCTTTTCCAACAAGCTCCCAAGTGATACCTATGCTGCTGGATGGGGAGCCAACATAGCAGGCACCAGCCCTGTGTGGCTACTGATCACTTGAGACATATGTGGCTTGTGCAGCTGAGGAGCGAGATTCTCATCTCAGGCTACCATATTGCACAGTACAGATCTAGAATGCATATGCTCCCCAAAGGAAGGCGCAATACCTAGAAATGTGGGGTATAAGAGTCAAGGATTACTCCAATTTCTTGGCCTAAGCAGCCCTCAGCAGATTGAGTGACTGTGAAAAATCCTACAAGAGTCCACGTTGGCCATCCCCTCAGGAATGGATAAATATTTACCCAAGGCAGGGAGGCAGGCAAGGAAGACCATAATGACTTGGCACAGACCATAATGCCCCACAGATGACTACCTTGACCTCAAGATTCAATCACACTTCACACAAAGTGCTCCCTAACCACAATCCCAGGCACCTAGGATGGCTCCCACCCCTATACATCCATACAACTCTGGACATTCTTATAGACAGAGTCTTCACATTTTATTATGCAGATTTATAGGATTCTGTTTCTCCCACTAGACTGTAGGTTCCTTCAAAGAAGGCACTACTGAACATATTCTTTTTTTTTTTTTTTTTTTTGAGTGGGAGTCTCACTTTGTCACCCAGACTGGAGTGCAGTGGCCACTCACGGCCACTGCAGCCTCGACCCGCTGGGCTCCGGCGATCCTTCTGCCTCAGCCTTCCAAGTAGCTGGAACTACAGGCGCGCACTACCATGCCCAGCTAATTTTTTATTTATTGTAAAGATGAGGTCTTGTCAAGTTGCCCAGGTGGGTCTCGAACCCGCAGGTTCAGGTAATCCACAACATATTCTTCTTGACATTTTATTCCCATCACCTTACACACAGCCTAGCACGCTGCAGGATTCAGTAAATCCCAAATACATGGCAGGGCCTGGAACTATAAGGAGTAGTATTAGTATTTTTACTGTTAATCATAAGACAGAAACAGAATTCAGCAACTAGAAAAAAGAAATCACATAAGAGATCCTTCCCTCCTTTGCTAATTCAAACCTTCCCAGTCGGGCATGGTGGCTCACATCTATAATCCCAGCACTTTGGGAGGTTGAGGTGAGAGGATTGCCTGAGCCTGCGGGGTCAAGACCAGCCTGGGCAACTTGGTGAGACCTCATCTCTACAATAAGTAAAAAATTAGCCTGGCATGGTGGCAAACACCTGTAGTTCCAACTACCTGGAAGGCTGAGGCAGAAGGATCACCTGAGCCTAGCAGGTCGAGGCCACAGTGGCTGTGAGCATGCCACTGCTCTCCAGTCTGAGTGACAGAGTGAGACTCCGACGCAAAAAAAAAAAAAAATTTTCCCAAATACATAAATTCAAATTTCAGAGCACAGCATAAAAAGGTGGCCCTGTATGACCCCATAAAAGTTCACCACCAAAAACACTAATGCCAGTACTGGACAAGAAGGTGATGACAGATCCAGAATCTGTTAATCTGGAACTTGAAAAAGCTGTTTTTCAAACAAGTTACTAAGGGCTAACATTCAAAATCACATGCTTGTCTAAAAAGCACGTCGTAGCCGGGCTCGGTGGCTCAGCCTGTAATCCCGTGCCTTTGGGAGGCTGAGGTGAGTGGATTGCCTGAGCCTGAGGGTTTGAGACCCGCCTGGGCAGTGAGACCTCATCTCTACAATAAATCAAAAAAAATCAGCCGGGCGTGGTAGCGTATGCCTGTAATCCGGCTACTTGGAAGGCTGAGGCGGAAGGATGGCCGGAGCCCAGCAGGTGGAGGCTGCGGTGGCTGGGAGCGGCCACTGCACTCCAATCTGGGCGACAGAGTGAGACCTCAACTCAAAAAAAATAAAAACTAAAAAAAAAGCACGTCGTTCTGGCTCCCATTGTAACTGCTGGGAGGGGTCTGGCCCCATGGACAGCAGGGCCCCTGGGAGCCTGCAGGCCCAGATGCTCATTCCACCCCTTCAGTTAGAACCCTGTGCTTGTGACAGCAATGAGATTTCCAAGGTAACCAAGGACAACAGAGTAGAGAATGATGGCCCCGAAGGAAGCAGATTAAAATTTAATACTTAAGAGTCAACATCAAATTTATTTTTAAAACTACATCAATGCCAAATAAGCAAGGCAGAATGAACGATGCCATAAAGCAGGGTCTAACTAGAAACATGAATATTCCAAGTATGCATACAGTTTTTCTCTATTTTGAGACTATCTCAAAGTGCCCAGAGGCTCAAACCAAAAAAAGGGGGGAGGCCTCAATTTTCAGATCTATGCCACAACTACTTATTTTTTCCACTATATCCAAAAGCACAGGGCAGATTCCAGTTGCAGCATCAGACTTTGCTAAGTTTCCTAAAATTGTGCAAAATAACTACTTGTAAACCAGATAAATTGATCAAGTAAAACTTGTAAGATACAGCTATGCTTTCACCTGCTGCCAGGACAGCACACTGGTTAAAAAACAAACATGGGTTATGTAGTAGGTTTTCATTTACCCACTGATTTGTCCATTCATCCATTTCCCATACTCCCTCCCCAACCTCACCTCAAAGGCCCTCACTGGGGTCTGTGGATGAACTGTACAATCTGTTAACCAACTGTTTGGCAAATACTGTGTATTATCTCATTAAATCTGCATCACAAGTCTCTGAAGTAGACAAGTATGGTTATCCAGACTTTAAAGCTGAGGAAAATGAGAAAATGTCACATAAGTTCACACAGTTGGCAAGTGGTAGAGTCTGAACTTAAACCCAGGTTGATCTGATGAAGGAGCAATAGAGAGAATTCAGCATTATTAAAAGTAACAGGAGCCGGGCTCGGTGGCTCAGCCTGTAATCCTGCGCGCTTTGGGAGGCCAAGGTGAGTGAATTACCTGAGCCCGCGGGTTCGAGACCCACCTGGGCAACTTGGTGAGACCTCATCTCTACAATAAACCAAAAAATTTAGCCGGGCGTGGTAGCACGTGCCTGTAGTTCCAGCTACTTGGAAGGCTGAGACAGAAGGATCGCCGGAGCCCAGCAGGTCAAGGCTG
>NW_007258251.1:41567-44623 GCF_000164805.1 Carlito syrichta | reverse complement strand
AAAAAAAAGTAACAGGAAGCTGCATGGTGTCTGAAAACAACAAGAAGACAAGTTCAAACTCCACTTACTAGCTCTATAACCTTGAGCGTATTACTTAACGTCTCTGAGCCTCAATTTCCTCATTTATAAAGCAGGGATAAGGACTAAAGACAACAGATATGAGTTTCATGGTACGCAGTAGGGACCCAATAGTTACAAATATTCCAGCTACAAGTGTACAAATCAAAACAGTACATTTCTATTGTAAAACAATTTTTGACTAACATAGCCTATGTTGAAAATAAAAGGCTCACAAAGGTTAATCAGTTTAAAATTAGTTTACTAATTCCATGACTCACGTGTTTAACACAGGACCAAGGGCTTACAAATTTTAAATTTATTTCATTTTTGTTAAAGAAATAACTTCATCACAATATCCACTCTCATGTCTCATCTCAGTATGAAAGTAGATTTTCAGCAGACACGGTGGCTCACGCCTAATCCCCGCACTTCTGGAGGCTGAGGTGAAAAGGACCACCTGAGTCCATGGGTTCAAGAGCGACCTTATCTCTACAATAAATCAAAAAATTAGCGGGGGCATGGTGGCACATGCCTGTAGTTCAAGCTACTTGGAAGGCTAAGGCAGAAGGATGGTCTGAGCCCAGCAGATTGAGGCTGTGGTGGCCGTGAGCATGCCACTGCACTCCAGCCTGGGCGACAGAGTGAGACTTTGACTCAAAAAAAAAAAAAAAAAAAAAGGGCAACCCCTCAGGTCCCCTCCCAGTCTGGGAGCTTTTCTGTCCTCTCAATAAATCCTGCCTTAAAAAAAAGTACATTTTTATTTAAAACCAAAATATTGTAGGCATCGTGTGTTATTAAACCATACATAGTGCAAGTTTTGGTAACAGAAGGGAACATTAAAAACCCTGGAAAGGCCAGGCACGGTGGTTCACACCTATAATCCCAGGACTTTGGGAGGCAGAGGTGAGAGGATTGCCTGGGCCCACGGGTTCGAGACCAACCTGGGCAACTTGGTGAGACCTCATCTCTAAATAAATTTTTTAAAAATTAACCAGGTGTGGTGACGTGTGTCTGTAGTTCCAGCTGCTTGGAAGGCTGAGGCGGAAGGATCACCTGAGCCCGGCAGGTCGAGGCTGCAGTGGCTGTGAGCGTGTCACTGCACTCCAGCCTGGGTGACAGAGTGAGACTCCAAATAAAAAAAATAAAAATAAAAAAAACCTGGAAAAAGCATTATTGAAAGGATGCCACACTGATTCCTCTCAGAAAATAAACAACTTTCAAATTTAGTTATAAACCCAACTTCACACATACCATCATAACATGTATACTTGATTTGCTTAAAGTGAGTAAACCTAAGATGATTTTAATTTTTCCATTTTGAGACATGAACGAATTCTTGTGCTTAGATGGCAACATGAAGCAAGCTTTCAATTTAATAAAATGACCAAATCCAGTCTCTTTTTAATCTGCTCAGTAACTGAGCTCTGGGTAATCTCTTACACATCATACAAAAAGAGCTTTGGAATTATATACTGTAAACTAAAATTAATCAGAGAAAGGCTATGCCAATTTTAATAGCAATTCCTATTTGCATGGCTTTCCAACATCTGCCAGTGTTAATAATATTTAACCGACAAACTGCATTGGGAAAAAGCAACAGAACTTTAAACACAATCAAGCTTTTTCAAAAAAGGGCATTATGTACAAAGCTTCCTTCCCTTAAGAAACCTTCAGCTATCTTTTTGGTTGCAATCACACTAAACATTATTAATGATGTATTTTCAAAATATTGTGAATATTTTCCTCTTGCTTTTCAACTGGCACTTTGGAAAAAAACTTCATCCGCCCATCCTCATCTGCCTCATTTGAAGGCATCATTTTGAAGCCTCGCTGATAAAAGTAGAATTCAGTGATGTGGGGATCAATGAACTCACTACAAAAGATTTACATGAAGCTCTCTTCTGCCAAAAAAAAAGGAGAAGGACGCAGGGAGGAAAGGCACCCTAGCTATACTGACAACATTCACAATGCTGAACCTGTTAGTTTTGATTTGGCTTATTACTGACTGTTAACGTCTACTACGAAAAATTTTTTCCACTAAGGGAAAACATTCTAGATTTTTTTTTTCAAGCAATTCCTAACAGCAGATGCTTTGTTCGAGTGGGGGAAAAAATTAATGCCTTCGCTTCATTTAAAGCTCTTTGGTGACCTCCTCACTCACTCTAGCCCATTTATACCCACAATATCCAATTTTAAAACTGTAGCTTGACATTCTGGTCCAAGAGACACTTAATCATCTATTCACTATTGCTACACGTGTGGCCGGTAAACCAGTTACCTATTATGAGCCAAGCAGAGCGTTTGGCTCACACACAACGTCTCTGATCCTGAAAGGATGCATTCCTAACCCCGTTTGCTAGGTAAGGAAAATGAGGACTGAGGTGAGGCTCTGCCCCAAACTACGGCCTAGGGTCGCCCCTGGACTCATAGACTGCTCTTTTGATCCTGCAAGCTGCTTTAATTTTCAACCTAAGCTTCTTCATTCCTAAGTATTCCTCTCCCCAAGATCTAGAGAGCTTACTGGTTAGCAGCTAGGCGTGATGACTTTGCACCTTGAAAGCACTTTACTAAAATTAGGCCTTTTCCATGTTGAAAGAGAAGGGAGGCACTCAGGGTTCAAGCAGGTAAGACACAGGTGACTGGGGAGTGGCTACTGAAGGCCTTTTGGACCTAAAAGCACCGGCTCTCCACACACCTCGCCCGCACTCCTCCCCGGGCGCGGGGTGGGACGCGGCCAGGCCGCCCCAGCCAAGGTGGGCACACCATCCAAGGCAGCCCGGGACCCCCGGCCGGACCCGAGGGGTCGGGGCACTGCGGGACTCGGAGGCTGCCTCGGAGTCTCGCAGCACACAGCTCCCCACGCCAGGCCACTTCAAGAACAAGTTGGCGAGGTCCGCGCCGGGGACCAAAGACCCCGGGCCGCGGCGGGCGCAAGGGCTCCTCGCTGGTCGCCGACCCCGCCTCAACGGCCGAAGGTGGCCGCGCTGGGGAGAAAG
>NW_007258251.1:21575-40281 GCF_000164805.1 Carlito syrichta | reverse complement strand
GGCTGCGGTGGCCGGGAGCGGCCACTGCACTCCAGCCTGGGCGACAGAGTGAGACTCCACTGCAAAAAACACAAAACCAAAAAATAACCTCCGAAGGAAGACAAAGAGATGGGCATTTATTTCATATAGAAGAAGGCAATTAGCCAAACGAGGAGTCAAACCCATGTCTCTTGAATCGAAAGTCGGAGCGCTTCAGGGTGGTTCCAGGCGCCCAGAAAATGCCCCCGTCGTGTTTCATTGGCTTGTGCAATCATAGGTGTCCTCGCTTAGTTTTGGGTTACTAAGTCAGGACCTGGGAAGGTTGTCCAACACACTAAAGAATTCCTGTAGGAAGAGAAAGGAACCGAAGGAATATATAAGACAGAGGAGACCGTGCAACCACCACCAGCCAATCTCAGACATAACTGGGCCAGTCAAGAGTTTGAATTGGACAGGCACGGTGGCTCACGCCTGTAATCCCAGCACTTTGGGAGGCAGAGGCGAGAGGATTGCCTGAGCCCAGGGGTTCGAGGGCCGGTCTCTACAATAAAGTAAAAAATTAACCAGGTGTGGTAGTGCACACCTGTAGTCCCGCCTACTCCAGAGCCTGAGGCGGAAAGATTGCCTGAGCCCAGCATGTTGAGGCTGTGTTGTCAGTGATCTGTGCCACTGCACTCTAGCTTGGGCGACAGAGTGAGACTCTGACTCAAAAAAAAATAAAAAAATAAAAATAAAAGATTTTGAATTGTTACAGATTTTCATTTACAGCTTTTAAGAAAATTCTCATAGTTATATTTAAAAATCTAGACGCTCTGAAGACACTCGTCAAATAAAATTACACCCTATAACTGTACACCAGGCATGTGGCATGGTTTCTGTAGCTGCCAGCAGTAAAACCAAGAGAAACTTTACAAAAACCTTTTGTGCATCTAAAAAGGAGGAAGTGTGAGAGACATTGGAAATTCAATATGTCAGACAAAGCAGTCTCCTGACACTGCAGGACAGTGGACCAGTCAAACAATCTTTTTTAAGCTCCCATGTAAGAGTTTGCTATATGCGGTGGCAGCTTGGGTCAGACATTATGTATGGGCTTTGGTATTTTAGTAGCACTACATGTGAAATTTAACTTTCTAAAATAGCTGTATTAGTGAGTAACTTTTATCATTGCACTAGGCAACAAATTACAGTCAAAAACCGAATGTATCTGAGTTTCTTCCCTTTGGGTAATTCCCTTTGGGGATTTCCTCTATTCCCAGGCTTCTACAATTCAAGTTCTGTGTATGTTATTTATATTAATATATCTTCTTCTACAGCAGGCAGATTCTGTTCCATCCTACCTAGTTTTCCAGCTACAGTCTTTTTGTCCTTTGACATTGGAGAATATCCTAGACAACTTTTCAAGTCTTGATTTTTAGAGGGCTTGTCTCTGTCAGGCTATGAAGGACCTAAGGAGAAAAGGTAGTGTTTTTCCTTGGGGTCCAGTACAACATTAACCAGGCTAGTCAAGATTTCTTCTTCTTCTAGGACAAAGTTAAACTTGGCATTCTTCTCTGTTCTTTTTTTTATATACAGCTCCTATTATTGTTTCTTGTAGTTTAAGATAATTTTGCAGGTACAGGAACCTTTAGTAGCCTCAAAAATTAAAATTGCACAGCTGCATTGCATTGTACAAGTAGATAAGAAGGCTGGTGGAAAACAGACAAGTAGTTACCAATTCCATTCATGGCCTAAAGAGAACATCAGAGAATGTTTGCAAAAGCAATTTGTCCCTCCATCATCCCTTAGAAATCTATCTTGCCCATTGCAAAAGCTAAGAATTCAGATCAGAGCAGAACACAACTAATGCCTCTCTTAGGTTAATGCAACAAGAATGAGTAGCTTCCAATAAATAACAATAAAAATAAAGTTGAACATGGATCAAAAACACATTATACACGCACACTTTTTTTAAATGCATCAAGAGAAGAGCATACTGATAATGTCATTATAGGTCTATACTCCCTTACCAGAATTGTTAAATTTGAAAAGTCCTGAAAATCTCGTTTTTAAAATAACTCTTAGTGGCTAAAATTGCCCTGAAATGAACTGACATGAGGTTATGTATAGTCTTTTTTTTTTTTTTAAGTTGGAATCTCACTCTGTTGCCCAGGCTGAAGTGCAGTGGCACATTCATGGCTACCACATCCTCGACCTGCTGGACTCAGGTGATTTTTCCGCCTCAGCTTTCCAAGTAGCTGGAACCACAGGCATATGCCACCACACTCAGCTGATTTTTTGATTGATTATAGAGATGAAGTCTCCCCATGTTGCTCAGGCTGGTCTCCAACCCCTGGGCTCAGGCAATCCTCTCACTTCCATTTCCCAAAGTGCTGAGATTACAGATATGAGCCACTGCACCTGGTTAGGCTATGTATAGTCTTGTTTATCCTACTTCATGTGAATATTTATGCTTTGCTGCAGAATATAAATGTGCTTGATTATGGAACACTGCCCCAAAACCGTGAGAGGTGATTCAGAATATATTCTGTATGTTTTGTATAACCTTTGTGAAATCTGAAAAATTTTGAGTCCACATATATCTGACCCTAGGGTTCTCAGATAAGAGATTATAGGTCTAAATTTTTTTTTTTTTTTTAGTTGGTGTTTCACTCTGTCGCTCAGGCTGGAGTATAGTGGCATGCTCACGGCCACTGCAGCCTTGACCTGCTGTGCTCAGGCAATCCTCCTGCCTCAGCCTTCCAAGAAACTGGAACTATGGGCATGTGCCACCATGCCCGGCTAATTTTTTGATTTATGGTAGAGAGGAGGTCTCACCAAGTTGCCCAGGCTGGTCTTGAACCTGTGGGCTCAGGCAATCCTGTCACCTTGGCCTTCCAAAGTGCTGGGATTATAGGTGTGAGCTATTAAATGAAAAGACAGACAGAAAGGAGAAAATAAATAAATAAATAAATAAAAATAAATCTTGGTGTTGAAGACTTATCATGTCCAGAGAAGAAAGAAACTCTCAAAAATGAAATTTTCAGCAGTCCCCTGAGATTGGCCATCAGCCCATTTTCTAAAGGAATTTTCTGCCTCCAGTAGTTCACAAGAAACTGAGATTTAGATCAAGGTGTAAAATATGTTCTTAACTCTGAAATTTGATTGAGGGTTGGCTGGTTTACACAAGACTTGTCCAGCTCACTTGTTATTAGTTTTGTAAATAATAACTCTTGGAATGGACAAATCTGTGCTTTAAAAGAACTATGATAAATAGTGTGATAAAACAGAAACAAAACAAAACAAAATCCTAGTGATATCAACATGTAAGCATAACTGAAAGTTTCTTTTTCACAGTTTAACAATACTTTCCCCAAAATAGTGGTGCTGAAGGAACCCATTTATCCCCAAAGTGAGAGAAAGTTGAATACATTTTCCACAGTTATCTCACCTTAGTACTTGAGGGGAAAACTAGCACTCAGACTATTTTACAAATAAAAACTTGGGTTTTGGTGATAACAGTGCTTCTCTGTGATAAGTAAGTTAACCTCCCTGGACTTCAGCTAACTCATCCATAAAATGAGAAGAGCTTAGACTAGCTAATATCTAAGGTACCTATCTGCCCTTATGTTCATGATTCCATTTTCCATGTTTTATGTTGGTTTGGACACAAGAAAGAAAATGCCACAAGGGCCATATTACTGCTGAGATTCTAATCATTTGTTGGTCCTACAATTTTGAGAGTGAGCGTGTTTTAGATGACTCTAGAGGTAATTTTTTAGAACATGGTCATTTTGCTAAGAGATTTAGGTAACAGATTTCTTCATCACTAACTTTACAGAAAGATCCTTGAGGTCTATTCATTTTTGTCGTCGTTTTAACAAAGTCGTTTCTGTAAGAGCCAGTTCTAAGTAAATGAGGTTTAGTTAGTAATGTGCTGGAGTTGGTTCATGCTTACTCCAGAAAAGTGATTCTCAAAATTTCAGAAATTTTGCAAATTGTTAATTGTGTCCCTATGATAGAAATATTATATAGTGGTGTGCTAGTGAACATCTCTTCCCAACTCTGTATTCTGGTAGCTTGAAATTGTCCACAGTGGAGTATTTGTGCCAGGGAAATAGGCAAGTGCTAAAAATCAAGATCTGATTTATTGTTTTTGTTGATCATCTAACTTGATAAAGTTATTGAGAAAATGTCAATAATTCAGAGTAAACTTAAAGGTGTTTCATGTCTATAGCCATTACATTATGAATAGTGAGAATGTCTGAAGAAATATCCTTCCAATATTTGCAAACTATTTTTTTTTTTTCTGAGTCAACAAGCTTTATTGGGGTCAGGCAGGGGAGTGCGGGGAAGGGCCTGAAGCTGGGGGCTGAGGCTGCAGAGGCCGGGGGCTGCAGGGCAGGTGGGGCAGCCACCTCCCTGTCTCCTGAGGGGCTAGCCAGGGAGAGCCGCGTCCTCAGTGGGTGGTCTGGTGCACCTGCTCGCGGGAGGAGATGACCTTGCCGTCTTGGACCTCCTCCACAATGGTGCGCACGCACCTGGTGGGTGGTCACGGGTTCTTTTGGCTTGTACTGAGTCAGGTGGGCATCCTCGCCCTCTAGCAGACGGCGGTAAGTGGTGATCGCCTGCTCCGGCCGCGTTTTCACGTCCAGAAGGATCCTGTACTCCTGGTTCTGCTGCTCCAACTGGCAGCGCAGCTGGGCCAGCTGCTCCTCCACGCTGCCGATCAGCCCCTGGATCTGGGCCAGCTGCACGCAGTAGTGGTTCTCTGTCTCCGCCAGGCTGCCCTCCAGGGATGCTTTCATGCTGAGCTGGGACTGCAGCTCAATCTCCAAGGTCTGCACCGTGCGCCGAAGCTCGGCAATCTCCCTCTTGCCGCTCTGCACCAGCTCGCTGTTAGTGGCCACCTCGCGGTTCAGCTCCTCCGTCTTGCTGAAGAACCAGTCCTCAGCATCCTTGCGGTTCTTCTCTGCCATCTTCTCGTACTGGTCGCGCATCTCATTCAGGATGCGGCTCAAGGCCACACCAGGCACCGCATCCATCTCCACGTTGATCTCGCCGCCCACCTGGCCCCGCAGGGCGGTCATCTCCTCCTCGTAGTTTTTCCAGAGGTAGGCCAGCTCCTCTTTGAAGTTCTCAATCTGCATCTCCAGGTCGGCTCTGGCCAGGGTCAGCTCATCCAGCACCCGGCGCAGGCCGTTGATGTCGGCCTCCACACTCACACGCAGGGCCTGCTCCGTTTCAAACTTGGTACAGAAGTTATCCGCGGCCAGACGGGCATTGTCAATCTGCAGCAGAATGTTGGCATTGTCCACAGTGTCTGTGAGGACCTTGCTCTTCAGGTCCTCGATGGTGTGGTAGTAGTGGCTATAGTCGCGAGCGGGCCTCGGGGCCTGCTTCTGGTACCAGTCTCTGATTTTCACTTCCAGCTCAGTGTTGGCCTCCTCCATGGCACGCACCTTGTCCAGGTAGGAGGCCAGGCGGTCGTTGAGGTTCTGCATGGTGGCCTTCTCACCTCCACCCGAAGCCGCCGCCATAGCCAAAGCTGTGGCAGCTGGAGTAGCTACTGCCTCCGAGGGCACTGCCCAGGCCGCCGACCGATCCCAGCCTGCAGGAACCGGCACCCAGGTTACTGGACAGCCGGCAGGAAGCGCGGGACAAGCCGCCCCCCAGGCCGGAGGATCCCTTGATGAAGCTGGAGGAGGTGACCTGGCGGATGGTGGTGGTCATAGTGGCTGCGGGTGCAGAGTGAGAGAAGAGAGCTGTAAAGGAGGAGAGAGCCTGAGTGCGTGCCATTTGCAAACTATTATAGAATTCAGCAAAGAGGTTGCTCATTATCGTTGACAGATGAATGAAGCTATAGCATATATCTTTACTGTTTCACTTTTGTCTTACTCATTCTCATAAACAAAAATGCTAAGTAATATTCATGTTAGAGCTACACTCGTCAATGACATGAGTAACTTCTTTGCTGAGCTGGACTGTAATCAAGCATTTATTTATAGCCTTATTTTGTCAAATAGTTGAATTACAGACACAAATTGGCTTTTATCAAAAATCAGTGAAAGCATTCTATGAGAATCAATTAACTGTATGAAATTTACAATAAAGAGTGGATTGTACTCATAAATTGTGTGCTACACATCTTTTAAATCAGTAAAAATTAAAATTAACTTATTTACATATGTGTGCACATACCTTTTTTCTTTTTTCAGAGAGCAGGTTGTTAAACATTACCAGGCCGCTTTTGAGTATAATTATATCGTCCCTGCCCAGAGGCAGGACACTGGACCTTCTAACTCTGAGTCACGCTAATGGAATTAAACACATATAGCATAAAAACTCAATTACTAAACTCTCTGAGCAAAGGCAACTTGTGTTAATAAAAAGTATTTTTCTTAAAGTAATTAAGAAAATGCTATGAGTTGTTTTCAAGTACTTAGAACAACATAATCAAGTGCCAACAGAGGGTGTGGTTTGTTTTAATGAAAAGGCAAAAAAATGTTTGATGAGCAGTCTGTACATAAATAGTTTTTGCTAAAGCTTTTTTTTTTTTTTCCTGAGTCGGAGTCTCACTGTCACCCAGACTTGAGTGCAGTGGCATGCTCATGGCCACCGCAAACTTGACCTACTGAGCTCAGGTGATCCTTCCACCTAAGCCTTCCAAGTAACTGGAACTACAGGTATGCGTCACCATGCCCAGCTAATTTTTTTTTTCATTGTATAGACAAGGTCTTGTCAAGTCACCCAGTTTGGTCTCTAAGTCCTGGTCTCAGACAATCCGTTTGCCTTCACCTCCCAAAGTGCTGGGATTACAGGCATGAGCCACCGCCCGGTTTGCTTTGAAAGAGTGCTTGCAATAGTATATTTTCTTGAGCCAAATCAGTCTCTTCTCCCTCGATGTAGACCACTTCTTAGAGTTTGTAGGGCCCTTTCTTAAGTGGTACAGAAGTCCACGTGTGCCTTCTCTGAATATGTTTTCCCTGGGCTAAAAAAACGTCAGGGGTTTCCTTTTGGTCACCAGATAAGTTTTAAACTTCTTTTTTTTTTGAGTTGGAGTCTCACTCTGTCGCCCAGGCTGGAGTGCAATGACTGCTCCCAGCTACTGCAGCCTCGACCTGTGGGGCTCCAGTGATCCTTCCGCCTCAGCCTTCCAAGTAGCTGAAACTACAGGCGTGCACTACCACGCCCAGCTAATTTCTCCTTTTATTGTAGAGATGAGGTCTTGCCAAGTTGCCCAGGCAGGTCTCGAACCTGCGGGCTCAGGCAAACCACTCACCTTAGCCTCCCAAAGCGCTGGGATTGCAGGCTGAGCCACTGAGCCCGGCTTAGTCACAGTCTGCTCCAGCCTTCTCACGGCTCTCCACAGACTTCCTGGACTGTTACCATCCCATAACTGTTACCCAGGTGTTGGCAAACCATGGTCTCAGGGCCAAATACAGCCTATAGCCTGCTTTTGTAGTGTCCTTGAACTAAGAACGGCTTTGACATTTTTTAATGATTTAAAAAAATAAAAAAGAATCATATTTCACGACACATGAAAATTACATGGAACTCAAATTTGGGTGGCCATAAAGTTTTATTGTCACGCACCACACTGCTCATTTGTCTCTTACCCACCGCAGCAGCTGAATAGTTTTCTTTTTTTTCTTTTTTGAGTTGGAATCTGTCACCCAGGCTGCAGTGCAGTGACACATTCCTGGCCACTGTAGCCTCAATCTGCTGGGCTCAGGCTATCCTTCCACCTCAGCCTTCCAAGTAGCTGGTACTATAGGCACGCGCCACCATGCCAGGCTAATTTTTTGATTATTGTAGAGATGAGGTCTTGCCAGGTTACCCAGGCTGGTCACGAACCCCTGGCTCAGGCAATCCTCTCACCTCTGTCTCCCAAAGTGCTAGGATTACAGGTTTGAACCACCGTGCCCAGCCTGAATAGTTTTCACAGACACCAAATGGCCCACACACCTAAAATATTCGCAATACTATCTGGCCTGTTATGGAAAAAGTTTACCAGCCTCACTCTAACCACATGAAGTTTGCCATCTTTCCCAACTCCCAGCACCCTTTCATGCTAATAAGCTGAAGGCACGTCTCCCTGCCTTTCGTCTGCTCCTGATAGGACAAGTTAACTCGAACTGTTCACTGAGTATGTTACCGATGTCCTCATTCATGAGTCCCTCACACTGACCCCTCTGCCAGGAGTACTCTTCCTCCTGTTCATCTTGCAATCATCTGGCCATCTCCCAGGATCGAACCAAGGCTCCCCTCCAAGATGTCTTTTTTTAACCCTCTGGGCAGAGCCAACCATCTCCTCTGTTTCCATAGTGCTGTACACATAGTCTAGTGCTTCTGTGAGGAAATGAAATGCTCGTGTCCAGAGTTTAACACACTGGGAAGTGCCTCCCCAACCGTCCTCTCTTCTTTCTTTTTTTTTTTTTTTTTTGAGTTGGAGTCTCACTCTGTCGTCCAGACTGGAGTGCAGTGGCCACTCCCAGCCACCGCAGCCTCGACCTGCTGGGCGCCGGCGATCCTGCCGCCTCAGACTTCCAAGTAGCCGGAATTACAGGCGGGCGCTACCACGCCCGGCTGTTTTTTGATTTATTGTAGAGATGAGGTCTTGCCGCCCAGGCGGGTCTCGAACCCACGGGCTCAGGCAATCCACTCTCCTCAGCCTCCCACAGGTGCGGGATTACAGGCTGAGCCACCGAGCCTGGCTTATTCTCTCTTCTTGTGCATACCACCGCCCTCTCTATCCTCATCGGCATGTGAAGTGATTGATGTAGCCAAACAATGAGTCAGACAAGATGGGAGCACTCATTTCATTGAACTGAAATAAGTCTCAACTTTATTCTAGAAATAGAATGCTCCTGTTCCCCCAAAGCATTGGCTGCTTCCATTATAGAAATTGTCACATTAAATCATGACTAGAACATCTGTTTTCTCATCTCACCACCTTCACTAGACAAGGATCCTAGGGGAAAGGGAGATGTTTTATTTATCTTTGTATCTCCAGCTCCAAAAACAGGGCAAATATACAGTAGGTACTCCGTAAATGTTAACAGACTTGAATGCATGGAGGTGCTTTCAGCATACAAAATGAGAGAAGACATATATTAATTTAATATAAGGAAAAAGCATTGGTTTGAGATATGCAAAGGCACAGTGGGTTTTTTTCTATGTGATGGAGTCTTCTCTGTTCACTCAAGTATTCTGGTAAAGATATGTTTATAGAGAGAACTCAGGCACTGTTTAGGAAGGGCAGTGGTAATTGGACTAGCCTTTCCCCGTTAGAGACCAAAACATCTCTTTCCCCTACATATCTGGAGCCTTAGAATGGCTCTAGTTTCAACATGGAGGTAGCATGACATGATCACAAAAGAGTTCAGGAGCTCCTGTTCCCACAACCCTTGCTACTCAAAGTGTGGGCTACAGTCCAGCTGCATCAACATCATCTGGGAGCTTGATAGAAATGTGGAGCCGGATGCAGTGACTCACACCTATAATCCCAGCACTTTGGGAGGCAGAGGTGAGAGGATTGCCTGAACCCAGTGGTTCGAGACCAGACTGGGCAACTTGGTGAGACCTTGGCTATACAATAAATTAAAAAATTAGCTTGGTATGGTGACATGTGTCTGTGGTTCCAGCTACTTGGAGGGCTGAGACAGAAGGATTCCCTGAGTCCAGCAGATCGATGTTGTGGTGGCCGTGAGTGTGCCTCTGCACTCCATCCTGGGCAACAGAGTGAGACTCCAACTCAGAAAAAAAAAAAAATTAGCCCGGCATGGTGGTGCACACCTGTGGTTCCAGCTACTTGGAAGACTGAGGGCATCATCTGAACCTAGCAGGTCAAGTCTGCCGTGGTTGTGAGTGTGCCACTGTACTCCAGCCTGGGTGACAGGCTGCTCAAAAACAAAGAAATAAAAGAAATGTGGAGCCTCGGAACTATTGAATCAGAGTTTGCACTTTAACAAGAACTTCAGGCAATTAGTTTGCACTTTATAATTTGAGATTCATTTTTCCAGCATATATGAAGTATGCATCGTTAGTAAGGACTCGGTGTTCCCATCTTATCAGAAGCCCACTGTTCCAAATTACATAAACTATATTGTACAGGTGGGACTCAATAAAGGGTCAAGGTTTTTTCCAATACTAAGATTTATGAAGGAATATATTCTGTTTAGTTGCTGCTGTACTATATTGCTTAGTAGTTCAACTAATATTTTACCAGGCACACTGTCCCCAAAACTAGGAGATAACAATGAACAAGCCAGAGAAGGTCACTAGTGTTATAGACTTAGATTCTAGTGGAAGAAGACAGATAATAAGTAAAAACATAAATAAAATAATTTCATATGTCCTTTTTTTTTTAGTTAGAGTCTCACTCGGTCGCCCAGGCTGGAGTGCAGTGGCACGCTCCTGGCCACCACAGCCTCGACCTGCTGGGCTCCAGCGATCCTTCCGCCTCAGCCTTCCAAGTAGCTGGAACTACAGGTATGCACTACCATGCCTGGTTAATTTTTTGATTTATTGTAGAGACAAGGTCTCACCATGCTGCCCAGGCTGGTCTCGAACCCGTGGGCTCAGGCAATCCTCTCACCTTGTCCTCCCAAAGTGCTGGGATTATAGGCTTGAGTCACGGGGCACCCAGCCTCATATAAGTCTTATTGAAAGAAATGAAACAGGATACAATTTAAAAAAAAATTGCCGGGCTCGGTGGCTCAGCCTGTAATCCCGTGCCTTTGGGAGGCTGAGGTGAGTGGATTGTCTGAGCCCGCGGGCAGCGAGACCTCATCTCTACAATAAATCAAAAAATCAGCCGGGTGTGGTAGCGCATGCCTATAATTCCGGCTACTTGGAAGGCTGAGGAGGAAGGATCACCTGAGCCCAGCAAGTCAAGGCTGCGGTGGCCGGGAGCAGCCACTGCACTCCAGTCTGGGCGACAGAGTGAGACTCCAACTCAAAAAAAAAAAAAAAAAATCAGCGTGGGTAAAAGTACACATTAGAGAGGGCAATCAGGAAATGCTTCTTGGAGGAAGTGACATTTGAACTGCGTCCAGAGTAAGGAGGAGCAACTGAGAGAAATCAGAGAGGAGAGTATTTCAAAGGAACAGCAAATGCAAAGTCCCTGAAGCCGGAATTAACTAGACATTGTGAGAGAGGTCAGAGCAGCTGAAGCATTGTGAGTGAGGGAATGGTGGCGTAAGCTGATGCTGAAGAGGTGAACAGGGCCAAGAGTGTTCAGGGCCCCGAAACCTACTTGGGTGTATTTTTCCTAAAGTATAGAACTGACGTGATTTGCTTTACATTGAGTAATAAAAAAGATCAGGCCAGGCACAGTGGCTCACGCCTGTAATCACAGCACTTTGGGAAGCCAAGGCAAGAGGATCCCTTGAGGCCAGGAGTTTGAGACCAGCCTAGGCAACAGAGCAAGACCTCATCTCTACAAAAAAATTAAAAATTAGATGGTGTGGTAGTACACAGTAGTCCTAGCTACTTGGTAGGCTGAGGCAGGAGAATAGCTTGAGCCCAGGAGCTTTAGGCTGTAGTGAGTTATGACTGTGCCACTGTACTTCAGCCTGCACAATAGAGTGAGACACTGCCTCAGAAATAAAATAAAATAGCCAGGCTTGGTGGCTCATGCCTGTAATCCCAGTACTTTGGGAGGCAGAGGACTGCCTGAGCTCAGGGGTTGGAGACCAGCCTGGGCAACTTGGCAAGACCTCATCTCTACAATAAATCAAAAAATTAGCGGGTTTAGTGGCAAACGCCTGTAGCTTCAGCTATTCGGAGGGCTGAGGTGGAAGGAAGGCTGAGGTGGAAGTATCGCCCTGACCCAGCAGATCAAAGCTGCGGTAGCCATGAGCATGCCACTGCACTCCAGCCTGGGTTACAGAGTGAGACTCCAACTCAAAAATAAATAAAAAGACTAAAATAAATAAAAATTTTAAAGGTCACATTGGCTCCTTCTAAAGAGATTATTGTAGAGGGACAAGTATAGAGGCAAAGCAGATAAATAAAACACCAATTAGAAATAGATAAATTGGCCGGGCTCGGTGGCTCAGCCTGTAATCCCAGCACTTTGGGAGGCCGAGGTTAGTGGATTCCCTGAGATTGCAGGTTCGAGACCCGCCTGGGCAACTTGACAAGGCCTCATCTCTACAATAAATCAAAAATCAACCGGGTATGGTAGCGCGCACCTGTAGTTCCAGCTACTCGGAAGGCTGAGGCGGAAGGATCGCTGGAGCCCAGCAGGTCGAGGCTGCGGTGGCCAGGAGCGGCCACTGCACTCCAGTCTAGGTGACAGAGTGAGACTTCAACTCAAAAAAAAAAAAAGAAAAGAAACAGATAAATTTAGTCGGGCTTGGTGGCTCAGCCTGTAATCCCGCACTTTGGGAGGCTGAGGTGAGTGGATTGCCTAAGCCCGTGGGTTCAAGACCCACCTGGGCAACTTGGCGAGACCTCATCTCTACAATAAATCAAAAAATTAGCCGGGTAGTAGCGCACACCTGTAGTTCTAGCTACTTGGAAGGCTGAGGCTGCAGGATCGCCGGAGCCCAGCAGGTTGAGGCTGTGGTGACCGGGAGCATGCCACTGCACTTCAGCCTGGGTGACAGAGTGAGACTCCAACTCTAAAAAAAAAAAAAAAGAAAGAAAGAAAGAAAAGAAATAGATAAATTGGACTTCGAAAATAAAAACTTTTGTGCATCAAAAGAGACATCAATGAAGTGAAGAAAACTCAGATTGTAAGGAGATATTTGTAAACAAGATATCTTATAAGGGATGTGTATCTAGAATATTTAAAGAACCCATACAACTCAATAATATAAAAGACAACCCAAATTTAAAAATGAACAAAGGATCCAACAGATGTTTCTCCAAAGAAGATACACAAATCACTACAGGCAGGTTGGGCTCATGCCTGGACTCACAATGGCTCACACCTGTATTCCCAACACTTTGAGAAACCGAGGCAGAAGAATCTCTTGAGTCCAGGAGTTTGAGACCAGCCAGGGCAATATAGCGAGACCTCATCTCTACAAAAAAAATTTTTTTAATTAGCCTCCCTGGTGATACGCGCCTGTAGTCCCAGTTACTTGGAAGGCTGAGGCAAAAGGATTACCTGAGCCCAGCAGGTCAGAGTTGCAGTGGCTATGAGCGTGTCATTGCACTCCAGCCTGGGCAACAGAATGAGACGTGGACAAAAAATAAAGTAAAATAAAATAAAACAAAAAACACAAAAACCTCAGCATTATTCATAATAGCCAAAAAGTGGAAACAATCCAAATGTCCATGAACTGATTAATGGATAAACAAAATGTGGTCTAGCCATACAATGTGTTTTAGTTTCCTAGGGTTGCCATAGCAAACTACCATACATGGAATGACTTAGCCAACATAAGCTTCTTGTCTCACAGTTTTGGAAGCTAGAAGTCATAGATTAAGAGTCAATTCCCCTTAAAAGAAAGAAAGAAAGAAAGAAAATCGTTTCCCCTGGGGCTGTGAGGAAGAATATGTTTTGGGTCTCTCCCCCAACTTCTGGGGGTTTGCTGGTCAATCTTCAGTGGCCCTTGGCTTTTAGCTCATGACCCTGATATCTACCTTCATTTTCACATGGCATTCTCCCATGTGAATGTCTGTGTCCAACTTACCCCATTTCATAAGGGCACTGGCCACACTGGAGGAGGAATTCATCCATTTCAATATGATAGCCATATTGGAGTAGGGTTTCATCCTATTCCAGTATGACAGCCATATTGGAGTAGGGGTTCATCCATTCCAATATGACAGCCATATTAGAGTAGGGATTCATTCTATTCCAATATGACAACCATATCGTAGTAGAGATTTATCCATTCCAATATGATAACCATATCGTAGTAGAGATTTATCCGTTCCAATATGACAGCCATATTGGAGTAGGGATTCACCCTACTTCAGTATCACCTCATCTTAACTAAGTCCATCTGTAACAACAGTTTTTCCAAATAAAGTCATATTCTGAGGTACTAGGAGTTAGGATTTCAACATATGAAGGGAGGGGCACAGTTCAACACATAAAACAATTAAATATTATTTGATCATAAAGGAATGAAGTATTGATACATGCTATCACACAGATGAACCTTGAAAATATATTATGTGAAAGAAGCCAGTCACAAAAGACCACATATTGCTTGATTCCATATGTGAAATGTCAAAATTAGGCAAATCTTTAGAGACAGAAAGCGGATTAGTAGTTTTTTAGGGTTGGGAAGAGGATAGGGGAATAAAAGGGTGATAGTAGCTGGGCTCGGTGGCTCAGCCTGTAATCCCGCGCTTTGGGAGGCTGAGGTGAGTGGATTGCCTGAGCCCACGGGTTTGAGACCCACCTGGGCAATTTGGTGAGACCTTATCTCCACAATAAATCAAAAATTAGCCAGGTGTGGTAGCACACACCTGTAGTTCCAGCTACTTGGAAGGCTGAGGCAGAACAATCACCGGAACCCAGCAGGTAGAGGCTGCGGTGGCTGGGAGCGACCACTGCACTCCAGTCTGGGTGACAGAGTGAGACTCCAACTCAAAAAAAAAAAAGGGTGATAGTTAAAGGGATAGGGCTTCTTTTTGGGGTGATGAAATCTAAAACTGATTGCAGTGAGAGTTACACAACTCTGTGAATATGCTAAAAACTCTTGAATTGTACCCTTTAAATGGTGGAGTTATATGTTATGTGGATTGTATCTTGGTAAAGCTGCTACCAAAAAAATCCCATGAGTTCATGTTATAAAAAGTTTTAAGGTGGCTCACGCTTATAATCCCAGCACTTTGGGAGGCTGAGGTAAGAGGACTGCCTGAGCCCGCGGGTTTGAGACCAGCCTGGGCAACTTGGCAAGATCTTGTCTCTACAATAAATAAAAAAATTAGCTGGGCATGGTGGCACGTGCCTGTAGTTCCAGCCACTTGGAAGGCTGAGATGGAAGGATTGCCAGAGCCCATCAGGTTGAGGCTGGAGGGGCCGGGAGCATGCCACTGCCCTCCAACCTGGGTGATAGAGTGAGACTCCAACTTAAAAAAAAAAAAAAAGTGTTAAAGCCTTTAAAAAAAAAAGTGTAGACTCAGGGTTTAGAATCCAAAGTTCAAATTATAGTCCTGCAAACTTCTCTCACCTTGGATGAGTTGCTCTGGGCAGGTTAGTGTCTTCATTGGAAAGGTAGAATGAGGGAAGAAAGGTACTGTCACATATCTAGCAGGATTCATACAAGAATTAGAGGTTATCTAGGTTAAATACCTGATACGTAGTAGTTGTTCAATAAAGTATATTATGAGTCATACATTTTCTATCCTACCCTTGAAAATATAGTGTGTCTATAACAGATAAAATCTTCCTTTTGTCATTAGAAATCATAGTCAAGGCCTTTTTAATATCTCTCAGGAAGCAAACTCCCAAGATGGAGCTAGAACGTAGAAGAAAAACATTCACTCACATTATTCATGTGAAAAAAACTCTCTGCTGCTTTTCTGCCTCTGACGTCTCTTACCCCAACTTTTGTTTTTATTCCTTGAGCTGGTAATTTTAGCCGTCAGAGCAGACTCATGCTAGTCAGTATTTCGTTGATGAATTCCAGCTGAGACTAATGAGAGTGTTGCCGAGTTGGAGAGAAAGAAAGAGACAGAGAGAGAGAGAGAGAGAGAGAGAGAGAGAGAGAGAGAGAGAGAGAGAAGGCACCTTGGGAATGAACCCACACTCTGAGGTGGTGGGGGATGTAAGCATCCAGGCTGTCTGGTTATGAACTCTGCATCCAAGAGTCAGCATGTGCCCGAAGCGTGGAGTGAATACAGAAAGATGCCTTGAGAATAAGGCGCTGAAATGAAGTTGGGATACACAGTGATTCCTGCCACAGGACTAAGCATTTTCTGATGCTTTAAAGAAAACATCAGGCCGGGCTCCGTGGCTCAGCCTGTAATCCCAGCACTTTGGGAGACCGAGGTGAGTGGATTGCCTGAGCCCGCGGGTTTGAGACCCGCCTGGGCAACTTGGCGAGACCTCATATCTACAATAAATAAAAAATCAGCCAGGTGTGGTAGCGCATGCCTGTAATTATGGCTACTTGGAAGGCTGAGGCGGAAGGATCTCCAGAGCCCAGCAGGTCAAGGCTGCGGTGGCCGGGAGCGGCCATTGCACTCCAATCTGGGCGACAGAGCAAGACTCCAATTCAAAAAAAAAAATAGAATAAAGAGAACATCAGAATCAAATATTGCTCTGGTCCTAGATCTCTTAGGAGAGTTCAGTTGATATCTCCATCACAAGGCTAGGAGTCCTAAAGTCAAAGCAGATAAAGGGACTCAACTCAAAGTTGACATTCACAGATATTGTACCATGTTCCAGGCACTGTGCTAGACTCTGGGGACATAGAGACAAGGGTGAAATGGTGTCTGTGGAGGTGCTGGGCTTTCATGCTGCCTCACAGAGAGGGAAGCATGGAAACAACAAATGCCCTTCAGGGAGGAGTTCAAAAACCTGTAAACAGGGGCCCAACATAAAAGAGACAGACACCCTCAGCCAACTGGAATATCTGCTACTTGGTGCCATAGTGATCTGGGTATCAAGGGCTGCTAAAAACTCCCCCAAAATAGATTTTCTCAGCCGAGGTGAGTGGATTGTCTGAGCCCAGGGGCTCAATATCAGCCTGGGTAACTTGGTGACACCTCATCTCTACAATAAATAAAAAATTAGCTGGGTGTGGTGATGCATGCCTGTAGTCCCAGTTACTTGGAAGGCTGAGGTGGAAGGATTGCCTGAGCCCAGCAGGATGAGACTGCAGTGGCCCTGAGTGTGCCACTGCACTCCAGCCTGGCTGACAGAGTGAGACTCCAACTCAAAAAAAAAAAAATAGCTGGGCGTGGTAGCACGTGCCTGTAGTTCCAGCTACTTGGAAGGCCGAGGCAGAAGGATCGCCGGAGTCCAGCAGGTCGAGGCTGCTGTGGCCGGGAGTGGCCACTGCACTCCAGTCTGGGTGAAAGAATGAGACTCTAACTCAAATTAAAAAAAAAAAAAAAAAAAAGATTTTCTCTAGACTAACTTATGCCATCTTGTCACTAAGTCCCCAAATGGATCCTGTCCAAATGGCCCTATCATCCTGACTCATAATCTGAGCAGCAGCAGTCTTATTTAAAACATGTTATTCAGGAAACACTAGAGACACCAATAAGGGGAGATGGGGAGGGGAAGTTAGGGTTCAGAAATTACCTATGGAGTAGTACTAACTGAAAAAGAGCCACCTGAGACCCAATCCTACACAATATGACCAGATAATAGACATGCATGTGTACCCCCTGAATTTAAAATGAAAAAACGCAGTAGCTCACATCTGTAATTCCAGCACTTTGGGAGGCAGAGGCGAGAGGACTGCCTGAGCCCAAGGGTTTGAGACTAGCCTGGGCAACTTGGCAAGACTGCATATCTACAATAAATCAAAAGTTTAGCCAGGCATGGTAGCATGCGCCTATAGTTCCTGCTACTTGGAAGGCTGAAGTGGAAGGATCATCTGAGCCCAGCAGTTCGAGACTGTGGCGGCCATGAGCATGCCACTGCACTCCAGACTGAATGACAGCATGAGACTCCAACTCAAAAAAATAAATAAATAATAAAATAAAAATGGAAAAAACTCACGTTACAAGGATGATTTTCTTGTGAGTGTTGAATCTCCCACCTCTGAAGCTTTTCCGAGAGCTTCTTTCCACTGTCCTCATGCCTAGAACAGACCTCTCCAGTTCCCAGGTTCCTGCAGTCACAGGGGCCGGCATCATCTCCTCCCCCTCATGGGGGTTGCTCACCTATTGGGTGTGTGATGGGAATGACCATGAGCTGGGCCCACCCTTCTCTACTATCATTCCTAGATTTAAAAGCATTGCTGATACTTGGCTAATTATAAGGATTTCAGGACCCTTAAAAAAATTTTTTTTTCAGTTGGAGTCTCACTCTGTCACCCAGACTGGAGGGCAGTAGCACGCTCTTGGCCACTGCAGCCTTGACCTGCTGGGCTCAGGCGATCCCTCTGCTTCAGCCTTCCAAGTAGCTGGAACTACAGGCATGTGCCATGCTTGGCTAATTTTTTTTATTTATTGTAGAGATGAAGTCACACAAAGTTGCTCAGGCTGGTCTTGAACCCGTGGGTTCAGATAATCCTCTCATCTCAGTCTCCAAAAGTGCTGGGATTATAGGCTTGAGCCACTGTGCTCAGTGAAATCTGTATTTTTAATATGTGTTCGGGAAATCTTTAAAGCATGCTTACAAAGCTTTCACTAGCATTTTATAGGAGACACTCCAAGGATTTGGGATTTCTTTACAAGCATATAAGTATGTAGGGCAATTCCTAGAGGTGAGTAAGTTTATAAGGAAAGCCCTTTTCCATAGAGCATTAACCCTTTCAGGTCTCTGGGGAACCACTTATACAATCATGATCAGAATGCAAATGAGTTCCCCAGGGATCTGAAAGTGCCTAACATTTATTCAGAAAGTGTTTGCTTTGTGGCCACCCTGTGGGTGGTTGGCTGGCCAGTAGGATTTGGAACTGTGGATGTTTCCTGTCTCTAAGCAGAAGTCATATGCCTTAGTCATACAGGAGATCTAGTCATGGCTTGAAATAGAGACTTCATTTTCTCAGTTCTGTGGAATTCCTGATGGCTGCAGGGCCGTAAGTGTGACTGTCTTTGCAAAGAGTTTAGGAGTTGTCTTCTAAGATCTTCATCTTCCTTTTTTTTTTTTTTTTTT
>NW_007258251.1:11746-21303 GCF_000164805.1 Carlito syrichta | reverse complement strand
ACTCTCTTGCCCAGGCTGGAGTGCAATGGCACACTCATGGTCACCGCAGCCTTGACCTGCTGGGCTCAGGCAATCCTTCCACTTCAGCCTTCCAAGTAGCTGGAACCATAGGCATGTGCCACCACACCTGACTGATTTTTTTATTTATTGTGGAGACGAGGTCTCCCCATGTTGCTCAGGCTCGTCTTGAACCCCTGAATTCAGGCAGTCCTCTCACCTCCGCCTCCCAAAGTGCTGGGATTATAGGTGTGAGTCACTGTGCCCAGGCTGCCTGGCCTGTTTTCTAAAGTTTCTTGGTTGGGGAACAGCTTTTAATTAACTGTTTTGGGTGCCTAGAGGTCAGATGTCAGACCCCTGAAAACAGTGAGCCCCCTCGGGATTTGAGCCAGGCCCTTTTCTTCCTTCCCTCCCTCCCTGCCTCCTTCCTTCCTTCCTTCCTTCCTTCCTTCCTTCCTTCCTTCCTTCCTTCCTTCCTTCCCATTCTGTCACCCAGACTGGAGTGCTATGCATGCTTACGGCCACTACAGTTTCAGCTTGCTGGGCTCAGGCTATCCTTCTGACTCAGTCTTCCAAATAGCTGTAACCACAGGCGTGTACCACCACTCCTGGCTAATTTTTTGATTTATTGTAGAGACGAGGTCTCACCAAGTTGCACAGGCTGGTCTTGAACCCCTGGATTTAGGCATTTCTCTAGCCTCTGTCTCCCAAAGTGCTAGGATTACAGGCATGAGCCACCCGCCCTTTTCTGTTGGTGTTTTTAAAACAGGGCAACACCCTGGTTTCATTTGCTCCAGTATCCCTTCCTTCCTCTTCTGGACTCTCCCATTCTGTTTGAGGTTCTCAGCCAAAGCTGACCTCACTGGCCGGCTCTGCATTGCATTTTGGTGAGTCCCGCTTGCGAATGCCAAGAAGTGAGCTGTGCAGTTTGTTCAGGCCCTGTACAAATTTTCCATATGACTCTGAGCATAACAGCTCTGGGCCTGGGCTCCTAGTCTCTACCAGGATCCTGTCCTGAACCCTTCACCGGACAGTTCCCAGAATGTGGCAAGAAAGTCCCTGGCTGAGCCAGACCTGTGGAAATGGTCGGTTGGCCACACTGGGTCATTCTGAGTATGCTGGAGGCAGAGCACAGCAAAGCAATGACCAAGGGATTTGGTGACAAGGTTACCAGCTAATCAATGCCTCCTTTGTGCCCTACTCAAAATATGACACAGCAATCCAGCCTGAAATTCTTAGAAGCAAAAAGCAATCCTTACAGATGCACCCCCACCACCTTGAATCAGATAGAAGCTACTGATGCTATAATAGGATAGGATCGTCATCCTTGGTTGAGTGGGTCTCAGAGCTCTGACTTGCAAACTGGACAACTAATGGTTCTACACTTCCTGAGTCTAAGAGTCTCCCAGCAGAGTGAAAGACTTCACAGATACTCTAGCTTCCTTTCTCAGAAAGGCTAACAAGAAGCAGGAGAGGCCGGGTGCAGTGGCTCATACCTGTAATCCCAGCACGTTGAAAGGCAGAGGCAAGAAGATTGCCTGAGCCCAGGGGTTTGAGATCAGCCTGGGAAACTTGGTGAAAATTCGTTTCTACAGTTAATCAAAAAATTAGCCAGGTGTGGTGGCATATGCCTATGGTTTCAGCTACTTGGAAGGCTGAGGCAGAAGGATTACCTGAGTCCAGCAGGCTGAGGCTGCAGTGGCTATGAGTGTGCCACTACACTCCGAGCCTGGGCAACAGAGTGAGACTCTGACTCAAACAAAAAAAGAGGAGAAAACATGTTTTCTTGGATTGAGACCCCAGTGAATGCCAATCCAAAGCAAAATGATAATTCACTGCATGGTTCTATTAATTTAATTTGCTCTTCTTCATCTAGTTATCCAACCAGAAACTTTGGCTCCATCCTAAAGTCTTTCTCCTCCCTCATGCCACAAGTCCACTCAACCTCTAGATCTTGATGATTCTACTTACAGAATACTCATGTAATTGTCCACCTACCCTCAACTTCTACCTCATCGGCTCAGGCTCTCAGCCCCTTTTTGTGAATGTAGTACCATAAAAAGTCTTCTCATCTCCAGCCTAGACAACTCGCCAATCTATCCTGTTTATGTGGGTGCCAGAATTATCTTTCCAAAAGTGATTATTCAAAAATGCAAATCTAGTATGACACTTGCTTAAAAACCTTTCAGTAGTTCCCCACAGTCTGTGAATAACATCCCAATTCCTTAGTGTGCTATATAAGGTCCTTCACAGTCAAGACTGTCTAACTCTTCAGACTAATTTCTCATTAAATGTTGAATATATCCAGAGACACAAGCGCACCTATCCACTCATTCATTCTCAGTTCTCGTTATGCATCAGATCCTGTGCTAGCTCTGAGAATCCAGGGATAAGCAAGATAGCCACAGTCCCTGACTCCTCTAGAGCGGGCAGTCTAGAGTGAGGGCAGACTCTAACAAGAAGGTACAATTCAAGTTCAGGGGATGAACATGCTAGAATGTCATCTAGTCTATTGCCCAAGGAAGTCTCCATCCTCACCCAAACCAAAGGAATTAGGGAGCATTGATGAGTATGAGCTGGAAGTTGGTGTTGAGAGACAGTTGTGCAGAGTCAAAGGTGAGCGAGAGCTTAATGCTTTCAGGCAACTGAAAGACAGTGTAACATGTGAGTGGTGAGAGAGAAATGTGGAGAGGCAAGCAGGAACTTGGTGGTGGAAGAACTTAGAAGATTCCCTGTTAAGATTGTAACTGGCCGGGCACAGCGGCTCAAGTCTGTAATCCCAGCACTTTGAGAGGCCGAGGCAAGAGTATTGCCTGAGCTCAGGTATTCAAGACCAACCCAGGCCACTTGGTGAGACCTTGTCTCTACAATAAATCAAAAAATAAGCCAGGCGTCATAGTGCATGCCTGTAGTTCCACCTACTTGGAAGTCTGAGGGGGAAGGATCGCCTGAGCCCAGCAGGTTGAGGCTGTGGTGGCCATGAGTGTGTCACTGCACTTTAGTCTGGGCGACAGAGTGAGACGCTGACTCAAAATAAAAAAAGACTGTGATTTTGGGCCACTGCTTTACTAAACTCTGGTGTGGCCATGTGCTCTTTGAACTATGGCCACCACCATATTTTCTAAGCTTTGGTCCCCTCCCCTACCTTGGAGAAGTGAATCTCCTTTCTCTTTCTTTCTAATTTACTTTCTAAATAAAATATGTTTTCCAATCTAGAAAAAAAAAACAACTGTGACTTTACCTAAGGGTAGTGGAGAGCCACAGAACCATTTCAAACAGATTTGCATTTTCAAAATATCTCTCTGGCTGCCTTTTGGGAAATGGGTCGAACCTTTTATAGCTTCCCAAATGACTGTGCATTCTTTTACATCTGTGCCTGAGCACAAGTTTTTCCATTCCTCTTGAGGCTCTCTGCCTCTTGTCTACCTGGTGAGTTCATTCCCTCCTCCCAAAACTCCATTTGACATCTTTAAAATCCATACACCACCCTTTCCCCTCTGCCTGGGTCCAGATGGGCACATCCAGACACCCATGATTCCTTCCATTGTATGTGTTTCTCTCTCCACAGGAGGGGCCCTATCTCATCCTAGACCAGAAGTTTCACAAGGGTTTCAGTTGTCCCTGGATGCTTGTCTCTTTCATACACAGTACACTTCAGTAAATAGCCACCTAGAGCACTAGAGGGACTTGTAAACATCCTTCCAATCTTCTGTGGTGTGGAAACCCTTGGTTTTGTATCTACGTTTCGGCAAAGGCCTGATGAAGAAGTCTAAACTCAAGATGGCTTCGTGGAAGGGGACTTGGGCACCCTTCCCATTGGGTCACATCAAGTCACAGACTTATTAGGTTTTGAAAGGCAGATGGGGGTAGATGGAAGCAGAAGGTTTGGAGGAGGAAGTACCTTCTCCCAATCACACGAATAGCTCAGTACAAGCTAGAAGCAGTGAAGAAGCTGCATAAGTTTGATCAACTGTATGAAGTGGGTCTTCAATGAAGACGTAAGAAACATGGTTTAGTCTATCATTTGTAAGTAGCTTATCAGTTTTCAGTCAGGATGAACTGAAATACGGAAGAATACTTTTGCTTTTTTGGAAAGTGTCTTTTTTTTTTTGAGTTGGAGTCTCACTCTGTCACCCAGACCTGCTGGGCTCCGGTGATCCTTCCGCCTCAGCCTTCCAAGTAGCTGGAATTACAGTCACATGCTACCATGTCTGGCTAATTTTTTGATTTATTATAGAGATGAGGTCTTGTGGGTCTCGAACCCGTGGGCTCAGGCAATCCACTCACCTCAGCCTCCCAAAGGCGCGGGATTACAGGCTGAGCCGCCGAGCCCGGCAGCATATGTTCTATTCTTACAAAGCCCTTCTTATGCATGCATTGTAATTCCTACTGCACAGTTGAATAAATGAAATAGGGGAGGTTACATCAGGTACTTAGATGGGATTTGGAAACGCAAAATGGGATGAGGTCCCCTGAGAGCTGCTCTTGAGCTCTCAGTCTAATAAGGATGCAAACATCAGGAGGTGGTAAACATAAAGAGAAGAGTGGTGAAGTTTAATCTGCTTGTATCTTTCTTGGCACAGACCCATGAAGAAACATACAAAAGGCATGACCCCACCCCAGTGGACAGCAGCTTAAGAGGCAAACTAGTGGCCCTTCACCACACAAGCACACACAAGATCGGAGGGCATCAAATTAGCAGAGCAAGATCCAGGATCAAAAGCAATGCTTGATTTTATCTTCATAGGCAATAAAATATGAAGTGCATCCTTTGGCAGCCATCAGAAAGGCAGATTGCTGTCTTTTCATACTTCTTTGGAGTTTCATAGCATGTCAGATATCATCGCAGTTCTTACAACAGAGACTCCATACCTTGGAGCGGGGTGGAGCGGGGTGAGTGTGCAAAATGAGATCTAGTTAGAATATTACAGCTTGTGACACAGCATTTGGCCTTCAAGCTGTCCTGACTCTTCCAAGGTACGTTCAGTTAAGGAATGCATCTCTGGTTTACATTCCAGGGCTCTTGTGGGAAATGATCCCTTGACTTTAGGTATCTGTTTTACATGAAACTGATTATGGTCATGTTTCTAATGTGGAGGTGGTATTGTTATAAGTTCTGGTTTGCTTGTTTGCTTGAGTCAGAGTCTCACTCTTTCGCCTGGGCTGGAGTACAATGGCATGCTCACGGCCACTGCAGCCTCGACCTGCTGGGCTCAGGTGATCCTTCCATCTCAGCCTTCCAAGTAGCTGGAACCACAGGCACACACCACTACGCCCAGCTTATTTTTGATTTATTGTAGAGATGAGGTCTTGCCAAGTTGCCCAGATTGGTCTCGACCCTGTGGGCTCAGGCAATTCTCTCACCTCGGCCTCCCAAAGTGCTAGGATTATAGGTGTGAGCCACTGCGCCCAGCCTATAAATTGTTTTAGTATGGTCCAGAATATTCATGTCTATGGGTCTAGTTACCTGTAATTCAAATTTATTATGCTTTCAAAAATACTTCTAAAACAGGACTGCTTTAAATTTTATTATTCTGGCTGTTGCCTTGCTAGACTCTGGTGTGGCCATGTGCTCTTTGAGCTATGACTTTGGCCCCCTCCCTCACCCTGGGGAGGTGAACCTCCTCCTTCTCTCTCTCTAATTTACTATTAAATAAACTATATTTGGCCAGGCGTGGTGGCTCACGCCTATAATCCCAGCACTTTGGGAGGACGAGGTGAGAGGATTGCCTAAGCCCATGGGTTCGAGACTAGCCTGGACAGTTTGGTGTGACCTCATCTCTACAATAAATCAAAAACTTAGCCAGGGATGGTGGTGTGTGCCTGTGGTTCCAGCTACTTGGAAGGCTGAGATGGCAGGATCACCTGAGCCCAGCAAGTTGAGGCTGCAGTGGCTAAGAGCATGCCACTTTACTCCATCCTGGGCGACGGAGACCTATATATATATGTATAAATATTTTTTTTGAGAAAGCAGAATTTTTTTTTTTTTTAGTTGGAGTCTCACTCTGTCGCCCAGACTGGAGTGCAGTGGCCGCTCCCGGCCACCACAGCCTCGACCTGCTGGGCTCCAGCGATCCTGCCATCTCAGCCTTCCAAGTAGCTGGAACCACAGGCATGTGCCACCATGCCCAGCTGATTTTTTGATTTATTGTAGAGACGAGGTCTCGCTTCCCAGGCGGGTCTCAAACCCGCGGGCTCAGGCAATCCACTCACCTCAACCTCCCAAAGGCGCGGGATTACAGGCTGAGCCACCGAGCCCGGCTGCAGAATTTATTAAGAGGACAGAAAAGCTCCCACAGTTGGAGGGGACCCGAAGGGGTTGCCCTAAATAAACTATATTTTCTAATCTAAAAGAATTTTATTATTCCATAACTATCTATTGAAATGAATTTAATATGTGAATTAAATAATCGTAAACTATTTCCAGATGATTATCCCTTCAAGGTAAATGATGTTGCATATTGATAGTTCTTATAAAAAGTGATAATTATTTTGCCTGGGTCAGGAGCAGGTGTAATCCAAGAGAGATGACCAGACTATTTAGTGAAAACGTTTTTAAGTGCTGGAAAGGACTGTGGTAGCTCCTCTGTCTTTAGGAAGCTTTCTTGAAGTGACATGACTTTAGCATAGGAGAACATCTGCAGTGAGACAGAAAATGACCTCAGAGAGGATGGACCCCAGTTTCCTAAGGGAGAGGCTTCTAATCACTCAGTTCCAAAACCATTTGTTCCTGCCATGTTGGCAGTGAGACTAGTCCCTCCCAGCCTGCTGAGAGCCTGGACCAGAGGGGAGGATCCCTGAGGACTGAGTGGAATAGGAGGAAAGACCTGCTGGTTAGGGTGAGGCTGGTGCTGTTACATGGCCAACTGTTATCTGGCTGCTGACTGGAATAGACAGGTAAGCAGGGGGACATTGTGCCCAGAGAGAAAGCCTGGGCCCCTGATGTCACTGGCTTGGTGATCATGCAGTAAGGATGAGGACATTCCAGGCTGAGAAAATAATAAATGAAGCAAGAGCTTCCACTTTTTTTTTTTTTTGAGTTGGAGTCTCACTCAGTCACCGAGGCTGGAGTGTAAGCATACTCATGGCCACCGCAGCCTCGACCTGCTGGGCTCAGGAAATCCTTCTGCCTCAGCCTTCCAAGTAGCTGGAACCACAGGCACGTGCCACCACTCCCGGCTAATTTTTTTAAATTTATTGTAGTGGCGAGGTCTCACCAAGTTGCCTAGGCTGGTCTTGAACCCTTGGGCTCAGGAAATCCTCTTTCCTCCACCTCCCAAAGGACTGGGATTATAGACTCGAGCCACCACACCCAGCCCAAGCTATCATTTTTTTTGAGTTGGAGTCTCACTCTGTCACCCAGACTGGAGTGCAGTGGCCGCTCCCGGCCACCGTAGCCTCCACCTGCTGGGCTCCGGCAATCCTTCCGCCTCAACTTTCCGAGTAGCTGGAACTACAGGCGCGTGCTACCATGCCCGGCTAATTTTTTGATTTATTGTAGAGATGAGGTCTCACCAAGTTGCCCAGGTGGGTCTCAACCCCGCGGGCTCAGGCAATCCACTCGCCTCAGCCTCCCAAAGTGCTGGGATTACAGGCTGAGCCACCGAGCCCGGCTGCAAGCTATCATTTTTTAACAACAAATGGTCAGCCTGTAATCCCGCGCCTTTGGGAGGCTGAGGTGAGTGGTTTGCCTTAGCCCACGGGTTCAAGACCTGCCTGGGCAGCGAGACCTCATCTCTACAATAAGTCAAAAATCAGCCGGGCATGGTAGCGCATGCCTGTAATGCCTGTAATGCGGCCACTGCACTCCAGTCTGTGTGACAGAGTGAGACTCCAACTCAAAAAAACCACCCAAAAACAAACAAACAAAAGGTAAAATCAAAGCTTCATCTTTATCTAAAACTATAGGCATAAATTCTCATCCTTTTGGAGTCAAATTTTGTTTTGGATAACAAAAAGGGCAAGGAAGTAACACCTGTGATATGCTACGTGCTTGACGTACATTCTTTTTTAATTTAATGATTCTGAAAATCTGTAAGGTAGTTTTGGCCCCATTTTCCAGATGAAAAAGCTTTAGCTGAAGTAAACTCTCTCAGCTAGTGAGGGGCACAGCTGGGGTAACAAGTGCAGGTTTACCTGTCCCCAAAGTCCATATATCTCCCACTGTACTGGTGCCTTTCTGTGATTATTAGATTCTTTCCTAAATTGACCCGGTGCAATGGTGAAGACCCCACTTTTGATGCAGACAGTAAGGTAGCAGCTCTCATGATAAAGTGATATGTCTCTTTAAACTTCTAGAAATATGTGACAAAGCATTCAAACTAAACCAGCTCCACATCACACCTTCTCTGTCACATGAGGAACAAGACAAACAAATAAAATCAACCAAAAAAAACCCTCATGAATCAGAAGGGAGAGGAACCAGCTGTCATTTATTTATCCATGGGAAGAAAATGCCAGAATCTGCCTAAGGTCCATACTCTTGAGGAAGGCACTCCTCACCAAGTTACCCATGACAAGGACCTGGCCAGGAATGAGAATCTGGCCACTTGTTCTATTACTTCTCCCAGAAAAGGAGCCATCGAGTGAACATTCCTTTGCAGCCCAAACCTCCTCCCTTTCCTGGTCCATGCAACGTCCAAGAAAGAGAATATCGCTGTGGAAGATTAAGGGTCAAACTGAGTCAAAAATCCAGTGGCTGCTTTTCTGGACTAAGTGCTACATTAACCAGGCCTTACCTGCCATGACTTGTTTTAGGCCCTCAGACATGTCTGCTCAGTAGGGCTGAGCAGGAAGGAGACCCGTGCATGTCTTCACTGGTGTCAGGGAACATCTTCCTCCTCCTCTGCTGTTCAAATTCTGGGTTTTAACTATTCTGTCCTGAGCCTATATTATTCCGCACAAGCCACAAACCAGAGCAAAGTCTGAGTGGGCACAGAGGTAGCTTGCGGGCTCGCAGCAGACCTACTGGGGGCCCACATGCCCGTGGGAAGCCCAGACTCCAGGCCGTATGGAGGATCAGGCAGCCAGGGACCAGGCGGCATGGCCAGGGAAGCAGCATCAAAGCCTGGCAAGGTCTTTGCCAAGGACCTGCTAATAGCTTTCATATATCATCCAGGGAAAGGACTTCAGGGGCTAGATAATTGACTTCTGTTCCTTGTGACAGATGAAGTTTTAAAATGCCTGAGTCTGTGCCTGTCTCTTTCATTAGTGACAAGTTTTGCCTTGGGAGGGCAGTTCAGTGGCAGACAGGGAAAATGTGTACACAAGCTTCCATCCCACTGTGGGGATGGGGGTGGGGATGGGGAGTGCATCTGAGACCTCAGCAGCCCAAATTCCATCATGTAGGCCCCAAATTCCTCTTGTCTTTATAGTTCTCCAGAGACTATTGGTGATCCCAAGGTTCTAATCCACAGTTACTACTACTTATAACCACACGGGGTTTTTTAACAATGCTTTTACACAGTATATCAATTTTTTTTTTTTTTTGAGTTGGAGTCTCACTCTGTCGCCTGGACTGGAGTGCAGTGGCCGCTCCCGGCCACCGCAGCCTCGACCTG
>NW_007258251.1:7969-11512 GCF_000164805.1 Carlito syrichta | reverse complement strand
TCTCTACAATAAATCAAAAAATTATCAGTGCATGGTCCGCAGATGCCTGTAGTTCCAGTTATCTGGAAGACTGAGGCGGAAGGATCACCTGAGCCCAGCAGGTTGAGGCTGCGGTAGCTGTGAGTGTGCCACTGCCCTCCAGCCTGGATGACAGAGTGATACTCCAACTCAAAAAAAAATTCCAATCACCAACATGTATATGGCATGCTATGGTTTACAACATTTCGTCTGGTCTTCCTGTGAGGTAGGCAAGGTAGAGAGGGCGTTGTTATGGTCTCTTCTGAAATTCGGGGAGGTGAAGTGATGTGCTGAGCATTAAAAAGCAAAGAAAGAGCAGAGCTGGGACTCGAGTCCAGTCTTCTGGTGCTGAAGTGCAGCCCCACACGCCATTCCTCCCAAGTTGACAACTTATGGATACAGAGTGGCTTTTCTTGTTGCTTTTTGGATAAATGTCTAAACCCAGCATGTCTAAACTGAACTTCCATCCTCACCACCTTTCAGTCTGGCCTCTCCTCCCAGTGTTCCTGCTGCTGGTGGCGACATCACCGTTCCAGATCTCCTTGAACCTGTCCCTTCCTGCTCCTCTCCTCTGCTCGACATCCAATTCATCAACTCCATCTTCCTTTGTGGCTGATTGGTCTCTAGGCTGCCTCCACTTTCCCATCCTCTCGTCCTGCTCCAGCTCAGTCCCCACCTCATAGCTGGGCTTCTGCAGCTGCTGCTGAAGGGTGTCGTGTCCCCAACTCAGTTCCACCTACCTGGGACAATTATGCACGGATGCAACCACCTCTACTTTCCAACAGCATGATTTTTGCCACTATCTTGAATGAAGCACCTTAGATTGACAAGGATTTAACACAGTGTTTTATACATAATCAGCAGTCAAAAATTATTTACTGAATGAAATTACACAGTAAGTTTCTCAAGGGCAAGGATCACACTTGTGGTGTTTCCCAGTGGGTATCCATGATCTAGCAGGGCAGTTGGCTATGCCTGACACATGTGCATTGGCTGATGGGATACATCAAAGGATGCCACCAGTCTATGCAAAAATTCCCAAGGGCTCCTCTCTTTCTCACAAATCAGTGTTCAAACTGCTTGACTAGGCATTCAACAGGCTTTATAAAATATTTCTGTATTAGTCAGGGTCTTTACATTTTGAGAGATTAAAACTCAATTCTGCCAGGCGCAGTGGCTCACACCTGTAATCACAGCAGAGATGAGGAGGATTTCCTGAGTCCAAGGGTTTGAAAGCAGCTTGGACAACTTGGTGAGACCTTGTCTCTACAATAAATTAAAAAATTTTCTGGGCGTGGTAGCACATCCCTATATAGTTCCAGCTACTTGGATGACTGAGGTGGAAGAATCGCTTGAGCCCAGCAGGTTGAGGCTGTGGTGGCCGTTGAGCGTGCCACTGCACCCTAGCCTGGGCAACAGTGTGAGACTCCAACTCAAAAGAAAAAACACTAGCTGGGCTCAGTGGCTCAGCCTGTAATCTCGTGCCTTTGGGAGGCTGAGGTGAGTGGATTGCCTGAGCCCGCGGGTTTGAGACCCGCCTGGGCAGTGAGACCTCATCTCTACAATAATCAAAAGTCAGCCGGGCGTGGTAGCATGCACCTGAAGTTCCAGCTACTCAGAAGGCTGAGGCGGAAGAATCACCGGAGCCCAGCAGGCGAGGCTGCGGTGGCTGGGAGCAGCCACTGCACTCCAGTCTGGGCGACCGAGTGAGACTCCAACTCAAAAAAAAAAAACCACAGACAAAAAAACTCAATTCTAAAGACATTAAGCATTAAAAAAAAAATCTATTGGCTTGTATAACGAAAGGGTCTAAATATTAAGAAGGTGTCCACTGAGCCAGAGGTTTCATAGCAGGCTGTTGCTGTCTCCTAGGATGCCTGAGGCACAGTGAAGTGGAGGCTGAAGAAGCAGAGATGCTGGGGAGGTGTGGGGGCAGCTGATGGGAGCTCGGGGCCAGTCCTGGAGTCTTGGTTTTTCTGCAATCCCCACATGTTTGTATGAGCAGGGTGGGTCCATTTAAAGCAGCCTCAATAGGTAAACCCCTGGTGAGTGTTAAGGACTAGGGCCAGGACTGCTCAGTCTGGGGGTGGAGATGGAGGGAGGTGTTTGACAATGACAATGACAATGCCAGGCAGGAGTGGAGTTAGTCAGGAACTTCCACCCAGCAAGAGAGCCATTTTCAGATACCAGCGCCCACTCCCCTATGCAAATTATTTCCTTTCTTTGGAGAGGCTAGAATTCAAGGCCATCAGGGCTGCCGATAGTCCTGAACTCATGTGCCTGGAATCAGGAACCTGCACCAGAAGGCTGCTTCCTGCGCCTTTCACTGCTGTGGTTTTGCTGCTGGTTCCCCTTTATCAACAACATGGGATTTCCCAAGGAGAAGTGATTCAGGGTTGACACAAACCAGCCACTTTTCCTGGAAACCTGTGTGACCCAAGACTCAACACTAGGACCTGAGGCTACAAAACCAATGTAATATAAGCCCCTTGAGATTGGTAGTGACTGTCAATGTCCAGGCATTCCGACGATGCAGCAGTGGGCGGCAGCTCAATGCTGATGGAGTCCTGTCGTTTATTTGCATGTTATGTAAATGCATGTGTTTGTGTGTGTGTATTAGGGGCCCATGTATGTGTAGATGTGGGGGGAATGGCACTATCAATATCAACTGAGACCATTTCTCCATAAATTACTATGTCCTGGCCGGGCGTGGTGGCTCATGCCTGTAATCCCAGCACATTGGGAGGTGGAGGCAAGAGGATTGCCTGAGCCCACAGGTTTGAGACCAGCCTGGGCAACATGGTGAGAGCTTGTCTCTACAATAAATCAAAAAAATTAGCCAGGCGTAGTGGTGCACACTTGTAGTTCCGGCTACTTGGAAAGCTGAGGTGGAAGGTTCCCCTGAGCCCAGCAGGTTGAGGCTGTGGTGGCCATGAGCATGCCACTGCACTCCAGTGTGAGTGACAGAGTGAGATTCTGACTTTAAAAAAATTACTTTGTCCTAAAGGCCTACTTCTACTGATTCTGTGGCTTCACCCAACACTGATGAGACAGAAGGGTTTCCCGAAGCCGGGAGACTCAGGTAAGGCCCGTGGAGGTTGTGTCGTGCTCACCTTGGATTCAGATCCAGCTTGTGTTTATTGAGGGCCCACAACAGTGGCTGATCCTCCCCTAACAGTGCCAGAAGGGATAAACCTCAAATTACAGAGCAGGAAACAAAGGCTCAGGGAAGGCAAGTGGCTTATCTAAGGACACACAGATTCATATATGGGAAGGGCTGTTTCTACCACACAGAGCCTAAATTCTGTAACCAGACTAGCTGGTTTGTACCCCAGCTGCATCCCTTATTAGCTGTGTGGCCTTAGGCAAGTTACTTACTACCTCTGTGCCTCTACTCTTCATCTGGAACCCTATGAAAATTAAAGAAATCATTACATATAGGAGTATATGTTACTATATAAATGGTCTCTTCTTTCTTTCTTTCTTTTTTTTTTTTTTTGAGTTGGAGTCTCGCTCTGTTGCCCA
>NW_007258251.1:6145-7461 GCF_000164805.1 Carlito syrichta | reverse complement strand
CTCACCTCAGCCTCCCAAAGTGCTGGGATTACAGGCTGAGCCACCGAGCCCGACTTCTTTTATTAATTTTAAGTAAAATTAATCGCATTGGGAAAACTGACTTTTCCTTTCCAGTCTTGGTTGGTACATCCCTCACCAGTGGGCCCTGACCCAGGACAAGGTCCTCACGGGGGAGGTCAGCCTGGGAGTTTTGGCGGGTTTGCCCTCATTGGCTTAAATTAGATGGCCTGATGGCTGTTTGGGAAAACGCATTGCATTCTTTATGTATTTTCTCCATCAAAACATGTCTGTTTCATTCTCTTGTAAAGGGCGTCCATGAGTCATTCCGCAGGAACAAAGAAGCTTCAGTTTGGAACTTCCATGGGGATGCAGTTTAAACAGGGAGGGCTCGCATGATTTTTTTGAGATCGGAAAATATGCCTTAGAGGTGCCCTTAAGCACCTGATAGCAGCCGTTCTCTCTTGACAGCTGGATTTCAAATGTAAATATTATTTGTTAGAACGCCTTAGAATCACTTGCATGCCGATGTAGACAGCGATGTGACAGGGGTTTGTTAGGGAAGCAGTTTTAAGGTCCTTTCTGCTTGTTCTGTCTGGTAGAACAGAGTCTGAGTTCCTAGACTGTTTTACTGCTGTGTTTCACATGGAACTCCAAAGTCAGGCCAGCATCATGTCTCTACTGGGGGGCAGCTCTCCAACCGTCCCATTCATTCCTCAGTCATCGAAATGAGGCAGACACCTAAAGCCAGTGGGATGAGAAAATAGCCGGGAGCAAATTCCAGCAAGTCCCCTGAGCCCTCAACACCTTCACCCCTAGGCACCCCAAACCCAAACTCTCTCAGCTTCTCAGGGTGGCCCTGCACTCCAGTCTGGGTGACAGAGTGAGACTCCAACTCAAACAAAAAAAAAACATCAAAACATTAGCTGGGCATAATGGTGCATGCCTGTAGTTCCAGCTACTTGGGAGGCTGAAGTGGAAGGACTGCCTAAGCCCAGGAGCTCAAGGCTGTGGTGAGCTATGATCATACCACTGCACTCCAGTCTGGGTAACAGAGACGCTGACTCTAAAGAAATAAATAAAAAACATAAATGAAGCCGGACTCAGTGGCTCAGCCTGAAATTCGCGCCTTGGGAGGCTGAGGTGAGTGGATTACCTGAGCCCGAAGGTTCGAGACCCACCTGGGCAACTTGGCGAGACCTCATCTCTACAATAAATCAAAAAATTAGCCGGGGGTGGTAGCGCACGCCTGTAATTCCAGCTGCTTGGAAGGCTGAGGCGGAAGGATCGCTGGAGCCCAGCAGGTCGAGGCTGCGGTG
>NW_007258251.1:4324-6088 GCF_000164805.1 Carlito syrichta | reverse complement strand
GGCGACAGAGTGAGACTCCAACTCAAAAAAAAGAAAGAAAGAAAAACAAAAATGAAGTCAGGCATGGAAAGTGCTAACCCATTTATTATCTGGAACATAATAAATGCTCAGTACATTTTTGGGGGATCAGACTCTCACTCTGTTACCCAGATGGAGTGCAGTGGCACTTTCATGGCCATCGCAGCCTCAACCTGCTGGGCTAAGGCGATCCTTCCACCTCAGCCTTCCAAGTAGCTGGAACTAAAGACACGTGCCACCATGCCTGGCTAATTTTTAAAAAATTTATTGTAGAGACAAGGTCTCACCAGGCTAGACTTGAACCCTGGGCTCAGGCAATCCTCTTGCCTCAGCCTCCCAATGTATTGGGATTACAGGTGTGAGCTACTGCACCCAGCTCACCTGTGAAGTTTAGATGAGACAATTTATGTCCCGTGCATCAAATAATATTAGCCTATGCTTTCTTTTCTAGTACAGAGGGATTGTTACTCTCCTTTCCCTCTAACCAACTGATCCCACTGCTCAGGCTGAAAGCTCATGTCACTTGCCTTCTCCTAGCCCTACTCTGACCAGCGGAGCTGCGTGCTTACCAAAACCTGTATCTACCAGTAGTACTTGTTATTTTGATTGCACAGTTTAATGATACAATGACTAATGAACTATGAGAATATAAATAGAGTTATCTAGAAACAACTTTATTTTTATTTTTTTTGAGTAGTAGTCTTACTTTCTCGCTCAGGTTCCGGAGTACAGTGGCATACTCATGGCCACCGCAGCCTCGACCTGCTTGACTCGGGTGATCCTTCTGCCTCAGTCTGCCCAGTAGCTAGAATTACAGTCACACGCCACCATGCCGGCTATATTTATTTTTTTGAGTTGGGGTCTCACTTTGTCACCTATGCTGGAGTGCAGTGGCACAATCATGACTCATGGTAGCCTCAACCTCCTGGCTCAGACAAGTAGCTGGGACTATAGGCACACATCACCATACCCAGCTAATTTTTAAATTTTTTTTGTAGAGATGAGATTTTGCTGTGTTGTCCAGGCTGATCTCAAACTCCAGGACTCAAGCAACCCTCCTACCTCAGCCTCCCAAAGTGCTGGGATTACAGGTGTGAGCTACTGCACCTGGTCTAGAAACAACAATTTTATTTTTCTTTATTTATGTATTTATTTATTTTGAGTTAGAGTCTCATGCTGTTGCCCAGGTTGGAGTGCAGTAGCACACTCACGGCCACGCAGTGTAGACCTGCTGGGTTCAGGCAATCCTTCAGCCTCAGCCTTCCAAGTAGCTGGGACTACAGGTGTACACCACCACACCCAGCTAATTTTTTGATTTATTGTAGAGATGAGCTCTAGCCAACTTGCCTGGGCTGATCTTGAACCCTGAGCTCAGGTAATACTCTCACCTCCGCCTATCAAAGTGTTGGGATTACAGGCATGAGCCACCACACCCGGCTTCTAGCAGCCATCTTAAACTCAGGAGGAAGCCTTGAGAAAGGAAGCCCATGTGCTGAGGAGGCAAAAACAGGAAAAAGATGGAGGCCTGCCTCCTTGAGGGCACCAGGATTGCCCACATCTGGACTTCCTTTACATGAAAGAGAAATGTAATTACATTAGTTAAGCTAATCTTATGTTAAGTGTGTGGGTCATATGCAGTTCAATCTAATTCTAACTTGTGGTAAGAATCATCAGATACGCCGGGCTCGGTGGCTCAGCCTGTAATCCCGCGCCTTTGGGAGGCTGAGGTGAGTGGATTGCCTGAGT
>NW_007258251.1:0-4304 GCF_000164805.1 Carlito syrichta | reverse complement strand
TGGAAGGTTGAGGCGGAAGGATCGCCAGAGACCAGCAGGTCGAGGATGCGGTGGCCAGGAGCGGCCACTGCACTCCAGTCTGGGCAACAGAGTGAGACTCCAACTCAAAAAAAAAAAAAAAAAAAAAAAAAAAGAATCATCAGATACAAACAAAAAGCGTTAAATGTGATGCCAGATGCAATTATTAAGGGATCAGGATCAGTGGGTTGTCAGTCTACCACAAGGATGAAGTAGAGAATCAGTAAGTGTTTTTTGCTTATTCTTCAACATTTTTAACTTAAAATGTATATTCATTCACCCATATTTTGAGTAGTTACCCGATTAGAATTCCTCATGTCTGCTTCCAGTTCCACATGTAGTAATTCAACCTTAGTAAATCTTTTATATAAAACAAAATTGTAATTCCAACTACTTGGAAGGCTGAGGTGGAAGGATCATCTGAGCCCAGTAGGTTGAGGCTACGGTTGCCAGCCTGGGCAACAGAGTGAGACTCTGACTCATCACAAAAAAAAAAAAGATAGCTGCTGGAGCTCCAGTTATCACATCCTTATTTCAAACAATAGCAAGAAGGAAGGAGGAGGAGTAGGGAAAGTCATTTCCCTCTCTTTGTGAGGCTGGAAACCATAGTCTTTTCTTTCTGGTGGCAAAAAACTGTGGCCAGCTAAAAATTCAGCTTCTGTTAATTAGAAGAAAAAGGAAAATGGGTATCAGGGTAGGCAATTAGCAGTTTCGACCACATTTTTCTGTTTGAGTCAGAATCTCACTGTCACCCAGGCTGGAATGTAGCCTCGACCTCCTGGGCTCAGGCAATCCTTCAGCCTCAGCCTTCCAAGTAACTGGAACTACAAGAACGTGCCACCACATTCAGCTAATTTTTTTTTTTTTTTGGAGTCAGAGTCTCACTCTAGCTCAGGCTGGAATCCAGTGGCACGTTCACGGCCACTGCAGCCTTGACCTTCAGGGCTTAGTGATCCTTCCACCTCAGCCTTCCAAGTAGACATGCGCCACCACGCCCATTTAATTTTTTGATTTATAGTAGACATGAAGTCTTGCCAAGTTGCCCAGGCTGGTCTTGAACCCGTGGAGTCAGGCAATCCTCTCACCTCGGCCTCCCAAAGTGCTGGGATTATAGGTGTGAGCCATTGCGTCCAGCCCTCTTCTTGCTGGTAAACTCTTTTCAAACTTTGTTGACTACTCTGAAAAATTATGTCAGGGTCGAGTAAAAAACCCCACAAGTTTGCACGGCATGCCATCCAACATCAGGAAGTGCTGCCTGGGGTGTGTGCACCCACTCTGGTCTAGAAAGTCTGTGTAAGGACTGCCCAGGAACTCATGCTCACCTCCTCTGGCTTCAGTCCGCTGCCCTGTGGCGTACCACCCTCATCTTCCTGTGATACTTCATGACTCCTGTGTCCTATGCTTTTCCTCAGTCCCTCCATGCTCACTTTTCTGCTCCTGGACTCCTCCCTGGGCTGCTGCCTCGTGCATCTGGGCTGCATCCCCGGGGTTGTCCCCACTGGATTTCTCAGCCACTCATTCTGTGGTTCTGTCTCCCTGACTCAGGAGGGACTGTTTATTTAACTCTAGGAAATCTTGTTGAGTTGCCAGAAAGGGACTGACTCCTGATAGCATCAGGAAGAGACCTTCCCCCTGGAAACAAAACACACTCATTTCCATGGTATGTCCTGTTCTTTTATTCTAAAGAGGCAAGGTCAAACCCTATCAGAGAACAATAAAAGGCATTCTTTGCACTTCTGCTTTGAACCATTTGATGCTCATCACAAGCAGGTTACACCATCACACAAGGAGATGATTAAAAAAAAAATCAGGTGAGGTGGCTCAGCCTGAATTCCAGCACTTTGGGAGGCCAAGGCAAAAGGATTACCTGAGTCTGGGGATTCGAGACCAGCCTGGGCAACTTGGTGAGACCTCGTTTCTACGATAAATCTCAAACCACTAGCCAGGCGTGGTGGCATGTGTCTGTAGTTCCAGCTACTTGGAAGGTTGAGGCAGAAGGATCTCCTAAGCCCAGCAGGTCGAGGCTGTGGTATCCATGAGCATGCCACTGCTCTCCAGCCTTTTCGACAAGAGTGAGACTCCAACACAAAAAATAAAAATAAAAAATTGCGGCTGGGTTTGGTCATTCACATTTGTAATTCCAGCACTTTGGGAAGTGGAGGTTGAAGGGCCACCGCCAAGCCACAAGTAAAGCCACATCCCCTCCATTTCCTGGAAACGGTGACACGGCAAACTAAAATGGCATTTGAAACAGTGCCTTCCTTTGTTCTTCCTCAGTGCCTTCCTTCGTTCTCCCTCTGCACCCTTTCCCGTGCCTGCGAAAAATCCGCCAACCTACATGAAGCTCTGCCAGCCGACCTATAGACAACAGACAGGTCGCCCTAAGCCCCTATAAAGGCCGTCGCACCCTTGCCTCAGGGCTACAGCCTGACCCTCAGGTCCTGTAGCCCACCAGGTTCGACCCATTAAATCTCTAGGCCTTAACGGGTGTTGAGTCTCACTGTGCACCACGGTCTTTCATTGGTGCCGTGACTCAGATCGGGTTCCTCTCGCCCTCAGGCGAGACCCTGTTCGGGCGTCAGCAGGACTCACCCCTTAAGGCCTTCGCCCACTTTCTTGAACGCCAGCGCTGCATCCATCATCGGCCCTCGGATTGGTAAGTGCCCCCTAACTGGAAAACCTGAAACCTTGCCCAGGATAACCGGAGGGAACTGACCGTTGATTGTCCGGCAGCCCTTTTGGCCCCAGGCGAGGGGAGGACCATAATCCGCCTAGGTCTTTAAGGCCACAGTGGACCCCTACTGGTTTTCCCCTCTCCCGCCTAGGTCTTTTAGGCCACAGCAAACCCCAACTGGTTTTCCCTTCCCTCAGCCGTCAGGTATTTCGAGTCTGCTCCCTCCCGCTGTCCGGTTTTGGGCATCCTCTTCACTAAAAATCCTGGTACCAGGTTGCCCTCAACCTCCTCAATTCTCCAGTAGAATCGTGGGTTGTAATAACATTCTGTGACAACAGGCTTTATTGCAATCTCCTCATATCTGACAGCTGGCTGTCCAGGGGTCGCTCTGCTCAGCCCCAGCTGTTAAAATGGGAAACTCATCATCCCTGCCGGTCAACTCTCCCTTCAAATGCCTCTTAGACAACCTCTCCACTCTCTCCCTCACTCCCGACATTAAACCCAAGCATTTAATCTGCTTCAGTACCCAAGATTGGCCTACCTATCGCTTGGACAAGCAAAATAAGTGGCTCCCTTACAGGTCCCTAAACCCCGACATTATACAGGACCTCTATAACTTCTGCAAGTGTTCAAAAAAGTGGGCAGAGATTCCCTATGTCCAGTCTTTCTCTTTACTCTGGGAAGACCCTCGTCTCTGCCTCCGATGTAAACCAGTTCACCTCCTCATGGCTGCAAAGGACCCCTCTCTCCCTCCAATGCCGCCACCTCTCTCTTCTGTCTCTAACCCACCTCCCTCTTCCGTCTCTGACTTTGACCAAGCAGATGAACCTCCTCCCTATCGACAACCCCATCCGCCCCCGCAGACTCCTCCCCTGTCCACCCCTACTGTCCCTAATCTTTACCTGCCCCTTCCTCCAGTTCCTGCCACCCCGTACAGTCCTCCTGTTACCCGCTCCAAAACAGCCCCAGCCACTCTCGCTCCTCTTCGGGAAGTGGCAGGTGCTGAAGGCATTGTTTGAGTTCATGTCCCATTCTCTACCTCGGACCTGACCCAGGTAGAAAAACGCCTCGGGTCCTTTACAACTAACCCAACCACCTATATCAAGGAATTCCAATACCTCCTCCAGGCCTATAGCCTCACCTTTCACAACATCTACATGGTTCTCTCCAATATCCTACTCCCCGAAGAGCGCAGAAGACTGTGGGAACAGGCTAGAACATATGCGGAAGAGGTCCATAAGAGCTCCCCATCATACCCTCTCAGGGCAGTGGCAGTCCCGGACCAGGACCCTGGCTGGGACTATAACTCCCCCAACGGCCTCATTGCCAGAGATCGGTTCTCTACCTGTCTCATTTCCGGGTTAAGGCGGGCAGTGCAAAAGGTTGTTAATATTGAAAAACTCCAGGAAGTGGTCCAAGACAAAAACAAAAACCCTTCCTCCTTCCTTGATCGCCTTACCAAGGCCCTCCAACAATTTACTAATTTAGACCCAGAAACCCCAGATGGCCGTCAACTCCTTATGACTTATTTCTTCTCCCAAAGCTACCCTGGCATTAAAGCTAAATTTAAAAAGCTAGATCAAGGGCCCCTTACACCCCAAAATGAGGTTTT
>NW_007258250.1:2399-3999 GCF_000164805.1 Carlito syrichta | reverse complement strand
GGTACCCCCAAGATTCTACCAGGTGGGGGTAGGTTTGGTGGGAGAATGATGTCACAAAGAAGGCAGTTGAAAGGTCAGACATAGCCAATAGGGAGGTCAGATTGCCAACAAGCTGACAGGACTGGTTGGAAAGAGTTGGCAGGAACATTAGCGCAGCACCCAAGTGTCTGAGCTCTGAGGAGTTACAAATCTTGCAGGATACACATGATAGTCCCACTTTCCTCCAGGCTCTTATGTTAGGGAGACCTCTCAATGTTCTTATAGGTGTTCATTAATATAACAAATCATTTTTATATGTTTACAGTGTTGTTTATATTGTATACTTGTGTACATATATGTTATGTATTCAGTAAATAACTGAGGAAGAAGGAAAGGACAATCTAGGTTGATCAATTATACTTACTTACCCAGCAACCATGTCAGTGGATCTGATGAGTGAATTTACGGCTCCTCTTAAGGACCAAAGGAAGGGATTAAGGAACTCTTTTTGTAACTTGAAGAACAGGTTGAAGTTCCTTGAGTGCACCTCATAGGAAATGATGTGTGGTTGTAGTTTTTTAAATTCCTTCTGGAATCCCATCTCTTGGGCAGGATCAGGCTGAACCAGTTTGAACCGGATCTCTCTTCTGCTCGCCTTTCTTAGCCCTGATTTTAGGCATTGTTTCTGAGCTAGGCCCTGATCTTTCATTCGTCCAATAATATGTGTTACTTTCTTTCAACTGGCAGAGCAACACTTTTCTTTCCAATGCCCTTGAATATCTTTTTCATGTTTAAGAAATATGTCCTCTGTCCACTGGCAGCAAACACTAGAGTGGTGGAACTCAGCTGTCTGAAAACCTTTCCTCTTCTGGTCTTTGGCCACAATTCTTTGGCCATAATTTTCCACCTCTGGCTCCCTGGACCATGCAGACACTTTACCATCCTGTATTTTTATACTTGAGAGACACAGGATACTTTCTCTCTTCTCCCAAAAGAGATCACAGTGTAGCAGTTACTGCCGCCTTCCCGCTTTGCAGTCACTCTAAAGTCTTGGGTGGCTCAAACAATATATTGCATGAACAGTGCCTAATATAATACCTGGCACAAAGGAAGTCCTCAAGAAATAAAGCCACTCTCACTAGCATTAGTATCATTATATGCACTGATTGGTGAAGTAATATGACAGATTTTGAAGGGAGAGTTAGTGGTATCCAATCTTATTTCTAGAAATGCCTTTGAAAGACATATGACATATGAACAAAAGTTTTGTGTAAGACTGTTCATATAACCTTGTTTTTTTTTATTGTGAAGTTGTGGGGTACATTTAAGGGTTAGCTATACAATTGCGTTTCATTCAGACACCCTGTTGATATCGGGTGTTTCCCCATTCCCATACAGATATTTGCTACTATTAATCCCATCTTCCTCCCCCCACCATAGTTTCCCAGTACGGTCAGTCATTTTCGTATAGTATTGCATTGGATGTTTAATGTCCATTATATGAGTGAGAACATATGATCCTCGGATCTTTGTTCTGTGAGAGGTCACTCAGTATTATAGACTCTAGTTCCATCCAGGTTGCTGCGAAATTCATGATTTTGTTCTTTTTTATGGCTGCGTA
>NW_007258250.1:0-2133 GCF_000164805.1 Carlito syrichta | reverse complement strand
GAAGTGTTCCCTTTTCACCACACCCCTCTCCAGCAGCTGTTATTTTTTGAGTTGTTGATGATTGCCATTCTGACTGGAGTTAGATGGTATCTCAGTGTGGTTTTGATTTGCATCTCCCTGATGATTAGTGAGGTTGAACATTTCTTCATGTGTTTGTTGGCTGCTTGGATGTCTTCCTTTGTGAAGTGTCTGTTCATATCTTTTGCCCATTTTATAATGGGGTTGTTTGTTTTTTTCTTTTCAGCACATTTGAGTTCCTTGTAGATCCAGGATGCTAAGCCTTTGTCGGACCTGGAGTTGGCAAATACTTTTTCCCAGTCTGTAGGCTGTCTCCCTGCTCTCTTGATGGTTTATTTGGCTTTGCAGAAGATTGTCAGTTTAATAAGGTCCCACTTGTCTATTATCTCTCTTATAAGCTTTGGGTTTTGGGTTTTGTTCAGGAATTGGATGCCAGTTCCGATTTCCATGAGGGTTTTTCCTTCATTTTCTAAGGTTCTTATAGTTTGAGGTTTTACATTTAGGTCTCTGATTCATTTGGAATTAACTTTTGTGCATGGGGATAGATAGGGGTCCTGGTTTCAATCTTCTGCATGTGGTCAGACAGTTTTCCCAGCACCATTTTACTGAATAGGTTCTCCTCTCCCCAGTGGTAGGTGGTGGAGGCTTTGTCAAAGATGAGTTGGTTGAGAAATTGAGGTTTTGCTTCTGAAACCTCAACTCTATTCCATTGATCTATATGCCTTTTCCTATACCAATACTAAGCTGTTTTGATGATTGCAGCTTTATAGTAAAGTTTGAAGTCTGGTAGTGTGATACCACCTGCTTTGCTTTTTTTTTTGCTGAGGATTGTTCTGGCTATTCTTGGACGTTTGTGTTTTCCATATGAATTCCTGCATTGTTTTTTCTAGGTCTGAGAAGAATATTGCTGGTAATTTGATGGGTATTGCATTGAATTTGTAGATTGCCTTAGGTAAGATGGACATCTTCACAATGTTGATTCTTCCGATCCATGAGCATGGGATATTTTTTCATTTGTTTCTGTCAACTTTGATTTCTTTTAGCAGTGTTTTGTAGTTTTCTTTGTAAAGGTCTTTCACGTCTCTGGTTAGGAAGATGCCAAGGTATTTCCATTTTTTTGTGGCTATTGTGAATGGAATTGTGTTTTTATTTGGGTTTCTGTTTGTTTATTATTGGTGTAGAGAAATGCGATTGTCTTTTGTACATTTATTTTGTATCCTGAGACTTTGCCAAAGATCTTTATCAGTGTAAGGAGGTTTTTGACAGATTCTCTTGGGTTTTCAAGGTATACAGTCATGTTGTCTGCAAAGAGAGATAACTTGACTTCCTCTTTTCGTATTTGGAAACCCCTGATTGCCTTCTCTTCTCTGATTGCTTGAGCCAGGACTTCCAATACTATGTTGAACAGGAGGGGTGAGAGTGGGCATCCTTGTCTTGTTCCAGTTTTCAGGGGAAATGGTTCTAATTTTTGTCCATTTAGGAGTATGCTCACTGTGGGTTTCTTGTAGATGGCTTTTACTATTTTGAGGTATGTTCCCCATATGCCTAGATGCTCAAGGGTTTTTATCAAGAAGGGGTGCTGAATTTTATCAAAAGCTTTTTCTGCATCTAATGATATAATCATGTGGTTTTTGTTTTGACATTGTTGATGTATTTAATTACATCTATGGTTTTACGAATGTTGAACCAGCCTTGCATCCCAGTTATGAAGCCTACTTGGTCATGATGGATGATTTTTGAGATGTATTGCTGAATCCGGTTTGCTAGGATCTTGTTGAGAATTTTAGCATCTATGTTCATCAAAGATACTGGCCTGTAGTTCTCTTTCTTTGCTGGATCTTTACCTGGCTTGGGTATCAATGTGATGTTGGCTTTGTAAAATGATTGGGGGAGCGTTCCATCTTTTTCAATCGCCTGGAATACCTTCAGTAGGATTGGTATCAGCTCCTCCTTAAATGTCTTGTAGAATTCTGCTGGAAAGCCATTTGGTCCAGGGCTTTTTTTTGTAGGAAGTTTTCTTATTACATAGTCGATTTCCTTGATTGTTATTGGTTTATTTAGGGTCTCAATTTCTTCTTGTTCCAATTTAGGTAGGTTGTGTGATGTCAGAAAATC
>NW_007258249.1:1997-3951 GCF_000164805.1 Carlito syrichta | reverse complement strand
CCAGCTAGCTACCTAGCTAGCCAGCTAGCAAAGCTAACTGTATTAAGTAGCTAGCTATGCTAGCTATCTAGCTAGCAAGCTGACTTAACAAGCTGATTTGACTAGCTAGCTACCAGTCATGACTAGCTGACATATGTCTAGCTTCCTATCCAGTCAGCTGACTTAACTAGCTGAAATAAGTAGCTAGCCAGATGACTAGCCATCTGACTTAACTAACATTTTAACTAGCTAACCAGCCAGATAGCCAACAGACTTAAGGAGCTTACTTAAATAGCTAGCAAGCTGGTTGCCAAGTGACTTAACTATCTGACTTTACCAGCAAGCAAGCTGGCTATATAGCTGCCCTAAATACCTGGCTACCTATCTAGCCACGTGACTAGACAGCTGACTTACCTAGCTGACTTTAGCTAGCAAGCTGGCTAGCCATCTCACTTAACTAGCTAGCTATATACCTAGACAGCAGGCAAGCTTGCTGACTTAACTAGCTGACTTGAACAGCTAGCCTGCTGTCTAGCAAGTTGACTTATCTAGCTAGCTACCTACCTAGCCAGCTGTCTAGACAGCTGACTAAACTAGCTGACTTAACCTGCTAACAAGTTGGCTACACAGCTGATTTGAATCACTGACATCACTAGCTAGCCAGGTAGCTATCTAGCTGACTTAACAAGCTAGCTGCCTACATTGGCAGTTGGCTTGCCAGCTGTCTTAACTAGCTGAATTAGCCAGTTAGTCAGCTGGCTAGCCAAGTGACTTAACTGGCTCGCTACCTAGCTAGCCAGCTGGCTACCCAGCTGACCTGAATAGCTGAATTAACAAGCTAACTAACTAGCTAGCCAGCTTACTTAAATAGTTAGCTAACTAGCTAGCTACCTAGCTAGCCAGCTGACTTAAGAAATTAGCTAACTACGTAGCTACCTAGTTAACAAGCTGACTCAAATTGCTGCCTTGCTAGCTATCAGAGTTAACAGATGGCTACATAGTTAACTTAATCGTTATCTAACATTCTAGCTAGATGACTTAACTCATTTAACTTGGTATCTAATGAGCTAGCAAGCTGACTCAACCAGCTGACATAACTCGTTAGCTAACTAGATAGCTAGCTGATTAATCCAAGTGGCTTAACTGGTTAGCTAGCTAGCTAGCTAGTCTACTCAAACAGCTGACTCAACCCGTTTGCAAACTAGCTAGCCTGCTGACTCAACCAGCTGACTTAACCCGTTAGTTAACTAGCTAACTACTTGACTCAAACTACTGACTTAACCCATTAGCTAACTACATAGCTAGCTGACTTAACTAGCTGACTTAGCTAGCTGACTTAACTACTTAGCTAGATGACTTAACAGGCTGACTTAACTACTTAGCTAGATGACTTAACAGGCTGACTTAACTAGTTAGCTAGCTTACTTAACTTCCTGAATTATATAGTTAGATAACTATTTAACTAGCTGAATAACTAGCTGACTTAACTAGTTAGCAAACTATTTAGGTAGCAGGCTTAAGTGCCTGGCTTAAATAGTTAACCATCTAGTGAGCTCGCTATCTTTGCTAGTTTACTAGGCTAAATAGCTAATTAGCTAGCTGACTTACCCAGCTGACTTAACTAGTTGGCTAATGTGATAGCTACCTGACTTAATGAGTTGGTTAATGTGTTAGCTGTTTTAACTATTTGGTCAAAGAGTTAACTAGCTGTCTTAGTTTTATAACTAGTTAACTAGGTGACAACTTGTTGGTGGATGATGTGGACGACTACTTATCTGGTTTAACATGTTGGCTTACTACTCGGCTGACTTGTTAGCTGACTTAACATGTTGGCCGTCTAGTCGTCCGACTAGTTACCTGGGTTAATTAGTTGACTGACGAGTTGGCCCTCAAGTTATCTCGATTAACTTTTGGGTGGCTATTTTGCTCACCTAACTTGTCAGCTGACTAGTTGGCCTACTATTAGGCTGACCTG
>NW_007258249.1:0-958 GCF_000164805.1 Carlito syrichta | reverse complement strand
CTGACTGAACAAGCTGACTAGTTACTTTGCTGGATATCTGGCTAGCCAGCTGACTTAAGGAGCTAGTTAACTGGTTGTCTACATGGCTAGGCAGCTGGATTAACTAGCTAGATACTTGCCTGGCTAGCTGGTTAGGCAGCCGGCAAGCTAGCTAGTGGGCTGCCTAGGTGGCTAGCCAGCCAGCTTAAATAGCCATCCAGCTGGCTGGATGCTTGGACAGACAGCTGGGTTAAGTAGCCAGCCACCCTGCTGCTCAGCTGACTTGCTACCTGGCTTAAATAGCGGGCCACCTTCCTGACAAGACTGTTAACCAGCCAGCTTAACTTGCCAGCCACCTAACTAGCCTGCCAGCTAACAAGCTTACTTAACTAGCTGACTTAACTAGATAGCCATCCAGATAGACAACTGGCTTAACTAGCTAGCCACCTAGCTAGCCAGCTGGCTAGCCTGTTCACTTAACTCACTGAATTAACTAGCTAGATAGTTGGTTAAACAGCTGATTTAATTACCTAGACACCTACCTAGCCAATTGGCCAGACAGATGATTTAAATACCTGACTTAAACTAGCCAGCTTGTTAGCCAGCTGATTCAACTAGCAAACTACCTAGCTAGAGAGTTGGCTAGCCAATTGAATTAACTAGTTTACTTAACCAGATAGCCAACTGGTTAGCCAGCTGACTTAACTAGCAGACATCACTAGCTATAATGGTGGCTAACCAGCTGAATTAAATAGCTAGCTGCCTAGGTATCTCGCTGGCCTGCCAGCTGACTTAACTACCTAGCAAACTAGCTAAACAGCTGGTTAGTCAGTGGAATTAACAAGCTAGCTACTATTATCTAGATGATGTAACTTGTTAGCCAGCTGACTAGCCAGTTGACTTAACTAGCTCACTACTTAGTTAGCCAGCTGGCTACCCAGCTGACTTAGCTAGCTGGTGTAAATAGCTGACCTGCTTG
>NW_007258248.1:328832-344215 GCF_000164805.1 Carlito syrichta | reverse complement strand
AGCTCTGATGCAAACACATGAGGGTCTTTATTCAGGCTCGAGTCTGGGCTCACGTTTGAAACCGACACAGCGGCTCCAGGGACGAGAGCCCCGACTCAGGTTTACAAGCTTCTTTTATACACAATTTGGAGGGAGTGGGGTGTCATTACAAACTTGTTCACACAGGATTGGATGGAATTGCAGGAATGCGGTTACAAAGATACTGATTGGTTGGTTTGTGTTTGATTTGTGTGGGCGCAGGCTCTGGCTGACCGTGACTGACGATTAACGGTCAGAGAGGCAGGGTGGAACCGGTTAGGTCTTCTGGAATGTTAGATAGCTGGAGGTGCTTGTAACATGTTTACTTGGGGGGCCCAGGTCCGCACAGTCATTGTGACTGTGCATAAGTCAGCTTCGGCATACAAGCAGGTTTGAATAAATACAAAGCCCACTGTATTTAGAGTGAACAGACCATGAAAATGTAAAATGATTTGTTTTTACATACTTCTAATTATGAACAGGCAACATTGTCAAAAATTCTCATAATTACTAAACAGCAGCCTTAGTTGTAAGACGTGGACAATTAAATGAGCATAGCCAAAAATGCAAGCATTAGTGTTACTTAGCATTACAATATAAAGTAGGGAGTTAGCATACATTACAAGACTCTAAGACACTTCCCAGCAGTTTTACAGGGAGAAGCAGTTGATTACGATTTTAGGCAAGGCCTAAACCTTTAGAAATGGACTTACTTTTAACTAACCTGGCTTTTAGCATTTGAAAACGAGAACAGGCTATTTATTTCCTTAGTTGACAGAGAAAGATTATAAAATTATTATTATTATTATTATTATTAGGTTAGAATGAGCCCCTTCAGAATTTATGAAGGAGAACACAGGCTAAGGAAGGGAGGGGGAGTGGTCCCCAGAAAGAATTTAAGATAACCGGTAACACTTTTTATATGCAGCAGACAACTTTTTACAATCTTCACAACAAAGGGCAGAAATTTTAACAGCACCAATGGGTTGGGAGAAAACACCACATAAATAAGAGAAGACATAAGATGACATGGAGAAATATGTGCCAATTAAGTTTTTAAAAGACCACATGTCCCATTAAACAAAGTACAATAACTTAACCAGCTTTTTAGCAGATTTAAAGTGACAGACACACACAGATAAGAGAATGAGGGGTATGGGAAATATTTGCTTTGTCCCCTTTTTTTGTCATACTTTTCACAAAGATATTTCAGGCACCTCTTAGCAATCGATAGGTTGGTATTTGTAGCCTCGAGTGTTTACAGAACTTTTTTTTACTTGTTTTTACTAACTTTTATCTAACATGTTTGATAAACTTATACCATTCTTTGACATGCTTAAACCTTCTATTTTTGTTTTATGCTTTCTGTAACCAGCCATTTTATTATAGGACAAAAATGTACTATATAATATTTTTATATAATTATTTATATATTTTTTATTCTTTCTTACTAAAAACATACTTTATACTAACAACTTTTTTGCAATTTTTAAAAAAATCTTAGAACTTTAACCAAAGCAATAAGTTTATATGCAGTGGAAGGGCTTAGATAGGATTCAATGTGGAACTATGAGGGAAATTCAAAGCTATACAAAAGGCACCCAAAAAGTACCTTAGTTAGCCTGTTTATTAACACCTTTTTTTGTGTGTTTAGCTAGCAGGATTCATTTACATGAATCTTTCATTTTCCTTCAGAAATAAGGTTGACACAGTCCCACCTCAGATACAACTTGAGAGAAATTTATTACAAGAAAACAACAAAGAAGAATTTTTAAACATTCTCCCCAGTCCCAGTCACTCCCCTGAGAAGAGACCCACCAAGCCATGCAGAAACTTGAAATGGCTTTCTAAGTACATATGGGGCATGGGAAGGGGGTGAGAAAGGACAAAGGAGGTGAAAACTTTTTTTTTTGTTTACCGAATTTGCCTTGAATGCTTACAATTTATTATTGTTTATAATACTCACTTTGAAAGTTTTCCCACTGATTTGCTCATGCTCATTAATCCTTTTTGTTCTCAGTTTTCTCTCTGCCGAGAGCAGGGCAGGTCCCGTGCGCAGGGTTCCCCGGGCTGCAGACCATGGCTCGCATGCCCATCCCCGCTCACAGGGGGGTGGGGCAAGGGTCACAGTGCTGCGCCTCGGTCGCCCAGGCCGGACTTTGTTTCCTGTGAGGCCAGGACTCTGATCATCGGCCCTGTTTGGGTGGAATAAAGGATTTGGCCCACAGGGGGTTATCAGTTATGAGGATGCAAGGCACCTGATTAGGGCGGCTATTATGGAGAATAGGAAGATAATATGCTTAACCTGCAAAGCAAAACTTAGTGAAAAAGTGCCCTTAGGTGGCCATTCTACATTGAAGGACGGCCGTTTTTTGTTTTTGTTTTTGCAAACTATTTCACTCAGATTATCAGCTTTCCTTTACGTCCAAGAAATGATCAGTCATATGAGTTAGTGGAGTCAGTTTCTGTCCCATGTTTTCTGTCCACAGTAACTCACACACAAACACAGCAGACAAAAAAAATGCAACCAACACAAAAATACACTCTCCTACGGCTGTAGAGACAAAGACAAAACCGATCTGAAGGCAAGTCCGTGCTTCTTGGTGCTGGGCCACCTTCAGATATGAGGACAGCGCTATCCTCTGAATGGGGGCATACCAGACGACCCCCTCTTGTCGGCCCACCAATGCGTCCGGGAGCTACTGAGTCCGCGCCTCTCGCGTCTGGACCTTCTTTGAGCCTGTGCTTCCCAGCGCCTGGGTTCCCTTTGAGCCTGCACTTCCCAGCGCCTGGGCTCCCTCATAGGTGAGAACATCTTCTGCCCTGTTCTCCAGAGGGAGTCAAGAGACGTCTCCCAAGATCCCCAGTCAGTGGCCCCAGAGCGCGTCCACTCACACCTTCTTCCGATCTTACAGGATGGATATACTACAAGAAGCGCGCTAACAGACAAGCAGACAGACAAGCAATAGTGCACTCACCCGCCGGCATTGGGACCCTCTGGGCCGGGGTCTAGGAGGGCTCTCAGATCTCGGTGGGACCTCCAAATGTTAAACCCAAGATTTTAAATCCGAGAGACCACAAAGAGCCAGCTCCAATGCAAACATATGAGGGTCTTATTCAGGCTTGAGTTTGGGCTCACGTTTGAAGCCGATGCAGCAACTTCAGGGATGAGAGAGCCCCGACCCAGGCTAACACACACCTTTTATACATAATTCTGAAGGGATGGGGTGGCTTTACAAACTTGTGCACACAGGATTGGATAAAAACTATATGACGCAGTTACAAAGACTTTGATTGGTTGATTTGAGTTTGATTTGCGTGGGCTTAGGCTTAGTTACTTGTGATGGACAGGTAACTGCCAAACAGGTGGAATGGAATGCCAGATAAGCTAGGTTTAACAAGCAGGCAGGAGGTTTGAAACAACGCAGAACCTATGGGGGTGGGGATGGCTGGTGCCACCATTCTACTGTTATCTAAGCAAAGGAATGTCCAGGAGGGGCTTATTGCTTAACATTCACACACTGCTAGCAGCAGTTGTGGAAGCAATCGGTTATTTATTAGACAAACAAAAATTAAACTTAACAAAGTTCTAAGTACAAACACTGCAAACAAATACAGTGAACGTGGGGTAGGAATTCATATAGTGATAGTTCTCTTAGAGTTTTTTTTTTAAATCTCTTGGGTCTCTCATTTCTACCCACATAGTAGGTATTTGTTCCATTATTTTTAGTTCCATTTCTCTTTGGTAGTCTGTATCAAGTAACTCAGCCAACACCATAACACCCTTCCTGGTTAATGTACTCAGAGGCATTAGGAACACAGAGTGGTGAGTGACAGTCTTTTTTCTTTCTTTCTTTTCTTTTTTCTTTTCTTTTTTTTGAGTCAGCGTCTCACTCTGTCACCCAGGCTGGAGTACTGTGGCATACTTTTGGCCACTGTAGCCTTGAACTTTGGGCTCAGGCAATCCTTCTGCCTCATCTTTCCAAGTAGTTGGAACCACAGGCAGGTACCACCTCGTCCGGTTAACAGTGGCAGTCTTAATATCCAATTCTCAGGCAACATTCTTGTGTGCCCTGGTGAAATCATTTCTCCTTCTGGAACCAAGGCCTCTAGAGGAGCAGACCATGAAGTCGTGAGAGGAGGAAGCACACATTTGCTACTGAGTCAAAAGGAGTAAGTGACTGGTGCCATTCCCATTTCTATCCCATGATTCCTGGACTTGTGAATCCTAGATATAAGAGAAACAGTACCATATTCTGAATGCCAATGCAGAAGCTATTTAGCCTCATGGGGAATTTTGCCTTAGCCCTGCAGGCACTGCCTTCTACCTGGCTCTGTAACTGAGTTTTCTAAAGACCACTCAACCTTTGTATCAAGGCAGCTGCTTCACAATGGGGGAAATATAGTAAGACCATAAAATCCATGAGCATGGGTCTGTTGCCACACATAGTTGACTCTGAAGCGAGTTCCTTGATCAAAAGCACTGCTGTTTGCAATAACATAATTGTGAATAAGAAATTCAGTTGGTCCAAAGATGTCCATTTTGGCAGAGGCATTGCATGCAGAAAAGGTTAATATATATCCAGAGTCTCTATTCTTATACAAATTATTCTATTCTGTCCCTTCCTTGATGAAAGGCATGATATGGAATCAACCTGCCACCAGTAGACCTTCACTGTGTTACTTATGGGCTACCTACACAGTCTGACCAACTGCCACAGAAAGGTGGCTGAAGATTTGAAGAAATGGACATTCCCTACCTAAGTGATATATAATATATATTATATTATACTGTTCCATTAAATTGATTATAGTATGCTAACCTCTGATTCTTTTTCGGACTTAGAAAAAGCAACCCTGTCACTCATCTCTTACCTACAGGAAAGAAAATAGGCAATAAACCAAACCAAGTTCCAAGGGCCTAGATTGTCAAGTTTTTGGGTGTTATTTGGTCAGGTAACACTTAAGTGATGCCATCTGCTATGACAGATAAAAATCCAGTCCTATCTTTTACCTACCACTGTGAAGCAGCTGCAAAATTTCTTAGGACTAGGGCTACTGGAGAGTGTTTATCCCCCATTTGGCAAAAAAAATCCCAACACTTGTACTGGCTTATTAAAAGGGGCATGATGGAACTGGAGTTCAGAGTGTCAGGCCACTTTTGCATCTGCAAAAGCAGCTGTTGGAGTGGGGGTGGGGGTACAAGCATTGATAATTCTAAATCCAGCATGACCCTAAAAATTGGATGTAGATATCTCCCCAGAGGGCTATGCCTGGGGTTTTTGGTAAAATGGGGAAAGTTTCTTTTCCTGATGGGATTCTGGTTACAAACCTGGAAAGAGGGAAGCATGTTACAGACCAGTTGAACAACAGGTGAGTCTTGTTTATCAGGTATTGCTAGCTACTGAGCCCAGGAAGCTGTTATGGTCAGGACAGCTCTGCCAATCATAGGATGCATTAATGACCTCTCTATACAACTTGGTTGTTCCAGTTCCCAGCCAGCCACAGTAACAAAGTGGAGGGCTTACCTGCAACAATGCAGTCTTATCTACCAGTCCTTTGAGGCACAACTTGCAACAGCTTCTGGGCCCATTCTCATTTGTAGAGCCTGATGAAGTGCCCCATAATCCACTGTTTTGATACCTTTGTCAGGGTATGCCACCAGTGCCAGATGATGCCTAGTATACTGATGGCTCCGGGCAAGGGTACTTCCCTCATTGGAGAGCTATTGCATACCAGTCATCCACCGATACTATTTGGGTGGATAATGGCACAGGGCAGAGTAGTCAATGTACTGAGCTACAAGAAGTATAGATAGTTATAGCCAAGGAAAAAAGCCTGGTAACCATCTTCACTGCTAGTGGAATGGTATTTAAGTGTCTTACATTGTGACTGCCAAAACGCACAAAGCAGTACTGGCTTATAATGAATAAGCCCTTATGGGAGTAAGACATATGGCAAGACATCTATGACCAAAGCCAACCCATGTCAGTGACAACATATCATAAGTCAGGACATAACTCTTTTTTTTTTTTTTTTTTTTTTTGAGTTAGAGTCTCACTCTGTCACCCAGACTGGGGTGCAGTGGCCACTCCCAGCCACCGCAGCCTCGACCTGCTGGGCTCCAGTGATCTTTCCACCTCAGCCTTCCAAGTAGCTGGAATTACAGGCATGTGCTACCACGCCCGGTTGATTTTTTGATTTATTGTAGAGATGCGGTCTCACTGCCCAGGCAAATCTCAAACCCATGGGCTCAGGCAATCCACTCACCTCAGCCTCCCAAAGGCGCAGGATTACAGGCTGAGCCACCGAGCCTGGCAGGACATAACTCTTTAGCCAGTCTGGGAAATGATGAATCTGATGCCCTTGGCCTTGTGAAGTGGTTAGAGGCAGCTCCAGCAGAGAACATGGCTATGTGGCTCCACAAGAAAATGAAACATGCCAGTCAAAAGACTCTATGGAGAGTAACAAAGGCTTGGGGGACTGCCACTCAGGTTGTGGCAGTGATGGGTCACTTACCTGGCAGATGTCCTTTGTACTTTGAATGAACTCCTTCAGGTGGATGGCCCTCACCATTGGACACCTTGTTGCAGCCATGAACCACTGCCATAAAGCTCCAAATAAAAATCACTGAAGTCTCTTTAAGGCCCCAGTGTGGTGAGAAGAATAACTTGTTGTTGCCAGTCCCACAGAGCATAGTACCTTGTGTTAAAAACCTCCAGTGGCCATGGGAGATACAAATCAAACCATCCTGGAACTCTGTTGTCCCTCGTGGTGGGGGACAAAAAGTATAGAAAAAGGATGAGAAATATTCCTCTTGACCGGGCTTGGTGGCTCAGCCTGTAATTCCAACACTTTGGGAGACTGAAGTGAGTGAATTGCCTGAGCCCGTGGGTTCAAGACCAGCCCGGGCAACTTGGCAAGACCTCGTCTCCGCAACAAATAAAAAAATTAGCTAGGCATGGAAGCACATGCCTGTAGTTCTGGCTGCTTGGAAGGCAGAGGCAGAAGGATTGTCCGAGCCCAACAGGTCACTGCTGGGGTGACCATGAGTGTGCCACTGCACTCCAACCTGGGCAACAGAGACTCCAACTCAAAAAAAAAAAGAAAAGAAATATTTCTCTCTGTCATGGGTTCGTGGACCAACATGGTCAGGTGAATAAATCACAGGAAACAGATCATTTCCCTGGGAGCAAGTATAATATTCTTATGGGATTTTAGAATTTCCCCTTTGTCTCTATAAATACTGGTTAACACCCTCATAAGAGTGACTATTCTGACAAAACTTTTATGTGTACTACCTGACAAACATGACTTGCCTCTGCTGGTATCAAACATCTCTCTTATCACCCTTGGTTTGGTTACAGGAACACATAACTGCAATTGGCAGCCACCTTGGTGTGAAGTCCATAATCAATTAGCCTGCTGGGTCTGCTCAGAAATCTCTGTATCTATCAATTATTAAACGAGGAAGTCTCACAACTACACAAAGTAGTCTTTCAGTATAGATGGGGCTCTGAACTTGTGGCACAGGGAGGGACCTGTGTCTTGATAAAAGCAAAATGCTGTGTTCATATTCCTGATTTTTCCCAAAATGTAACTACTACCTTAACTACTATACATACTAAAGTCAAGGTCATCCATGTCATAACTTAGAACATTTGTCCGACTGGTTTTCCTCTCTTAGCTCAAAGTTGAAGAAAGTTATAATAGGTGTTGTTATAATCATAGGTATTTTCCTCTTTATTGCCTGTGGACTGTATTGTATTTGTGGGATTTAAATGCAATGTATAACCCATTACTTCACTCCAGGGACTATCCAGAAGACAAATGTACATGCAGATTGTAAGGGTGGAGTGGTCAAAGGTAGGGGTGGAATGTGGGGTAATTGCAGGACATATGCCACACTCCCCCTTCCCCACCAATGGCTGTTTCTTGACTGTGAGAATGGCTCCTGGTCAAGGCTATCTGTGCCCAGTCAAAATGCCCTTGAAGACATGCACATCTGGGAACTCAAGACAGTTACTGAGAGTAAACATCTTTGTTTCTACTTCTTTGCATGAATTCTATTGCTGGGTCTCACTCCCTTTCCCTTGCTAGGGGTACATAATTCCATGTCTATTGGAATGCAGTGAACTTTATACCAACTGGCTGTTAACAGTTTTCTTCTGAAAGTTATTACAAACCCATGACTTTACCATTGTGTCTTCTGGATGATTTCTTCAAAATAGGTAAACATTACATGAGTGCCTTGTCTAATGTTGAGTGCCTACAATACAGTGAGAATCTCACAGGAATCCTGCTTCTACTGCAGACATGTCATTCTCCATAACCTCGAAGACCTTTGAGGTTCTGAAGAGTGACCACATGCTGCATGAGTCATGTGGTCTCTGCAGGTACACGGGCTTTGGAGTTAGAATTGATCCTGAGCTGGGCTCGGTGGCTCAGCCTGTAATCCCGCGCCTTTGGGAGGCTGAGGTGAGTGGATTGCCTGAGCCCGCGGGTTCTCGCTACCCGCCTGGGTAGCGAGACCTCATCTCTACAATAAATCAAAAAATCAGCCGGGCGTGGTAGCGCATGCCTGTAATTCTGGCTACTCGGAAGGCTGAGGCGGAAGGATCGCCGGAGCCCAGCAGGCGAGGCTGTGATGGCTAGGAGCGGCCACTGCACTCCAGTCTGGGCGACCGAGTGAGACTCCAACTCCAACTCCAAAAAAAAAAAAAAAAAAAAATCAGCCGGCATGGTAGCTCATGCCTGTAATTCCAGCTACTTGGAAGGCTGAGGCAGAAGGATCACCAGAGCCCAGCAGGTTGAGGCTGCTGTGGCCGGAAGCGGCCACTGCACTCCAGTCTGGGTGACAGAGTGAGACTCCAACTCAAAAAAAGAAAGAAAGAAAGAAAAGAAGACATAATGATATGCATGGTGAAACAGGCAGCATCATTGCTTCCCATACCCATGCTCCTTGTTATGTGCTTTTACAGCAGCTCCATAGAGAGTCACAATCTCTTTCTCAAACCATAGATTTAGCTGGCTTTACTTGCCCTGGACAATAGAAAGTTGTGAGTACAACAGTGCGTTAGTTAAGATCTAAGCTAAAAAGACGTATGCTTCTACTTTTTCTTTCAGAACCTTGCCATCCTCATGAGAACAAGCCCATGTTAGCCTCCTGGACGATGACATAACATGAGGAGAATTAAGATGTCCTGGTTGACCACCAGCTTACCCCAGAATCAATTTAGTCAACCAACAGCTGACTGCACATTCTTGGAGGAGCCCAGCTGAGACCAGACTAAATAGCTGTCCAGCTCAATCATAAGCTAACACATTTGGGGTAGTTTGTTATGCAGCAATAGCCAACTAATACATATACCCATTACAGACTCGATTCTAGGATTCAGGGACATGTTGATTATAAGTTACCTGGCAAAGAGTAGACATCCTATAGTTACTGATTTCCTCTTTTTCTCTTTAATGTAGGAGCTCTTGTTAAATACTGTCGAATTATACAGAAATACATGTAGACGTGTGCATATGATTTGTGCCTAAACTTACACAGTCCCACACTATAGGAGGAAACAGACAACTACAGTCTGACCATTACAGTCAGGCCAAATTGCAAAATAAAAATTTTGTCATTAAGCTATGTCCTCCACATCTAAGTTGTCATGGCCAGGGCTGTGGAGAGATCTAAAGACATGTTGTTCCCTCCTCCTTGGGCCCCATCATCCTTTGTTCATAGTCTGATCTGTGGAAGGTGGATGGGTCCTCACCAAGCACTGGGCCAGTAGCAGTGGTCTACCTGTGGACACTTCCTGCTTGCAGCCCCTGCCCTCTCTTAGTGTACCATCTCTCCCACCCTTGGTCCTGAAGAGAACTGCTGTCAAGTTTTTAAACGAGGAAGTCTCACAACTTCTACCATTGGTTGGTAGGAAGGCAGTGTTCCCTCAACTCTGGTAGAAAATGGGAGTCAGCTCCTTTTCCTCTCAGAGGTCAAGGGAGTCAGAGACTTCAGGGTTGTACTTCGATGAGGCAGCAACTGGCCATGTAGGAGTGAAAGTATTCATCAGGACAGTTATGAATTAAGAAAGATAGATTCATTAAAGGGAGGATACATTGTGAAGGGTACCACAGGCAAAACAAGTTGCTTGCTGTCTGCCAAAAGGGTGTCCAGTCTAGTGGGGGGGGAGGTAGTGGGGAATTGTCTTTGAGGGAAGTTTGCAAAAGGAAAACACCAGAGGTTGTGAAGCAGCTAAATGCTTTGGGGCTTTTGTTTCTAACAGCAATAGTTGACTGCTTTTTGTTTCTTGGGGAAATAACAGTGATTTGTTAACTACTTTTTGTTTGCTGAGGAACTAACAGCAAGTGTTTTACAGTTGGCTATCTAGCTTTTACAATTCTTGTCTATTCAGTAAATTTAACTGTAGATTCTTTATCTTGAGATCCCTTTTTAATTATAATTTACCCAATTGTTGCTGGGCTACATATTTCTCCACACAAGGTTAAATGCAAATGTTCCCCAGGTGGTGCCAGGTCCCAGTGCAGGGGGGTAAACCTTGCTTTAAAATGTTTGCAGCCGCCTTACTTAGAGTAGCAAAAACATGGAACCAACCATCCGCTCATCAAAAGAGGACTGGATAAAAAAATGTGGTACATATACACGATAGAATATTACGTAGCCATAAAGAAGGACAAAATTATGAACTTTGCAGCAACTTGGATGGACTTAGAATCTATACTACTGAGTGATCTATCACAGAAACAAAGAACTGACTACCACATGTTCTCACTCATAAGTGGACCCGGAACAATTATCATAGTACTTATAAGAAACAATTATCATAGTACTTATAAGAAAGGGATTGGCAGTAGTGGGAAACTGCCAGGGAAGGAGGACACATCTCATTAACTAGGGTACCTACATAATGAACATTTGTATACTTAACCATGAATTATACCCCATATCTTCAAAATTAAAAATTAAAAAAGAAAATGAGTGCAGCCAAAAACCTGTCATGTTAGCATCATTCAGCTCAGCATCTAATGCTGCCTCCTGTCACTCAGGAACTGAGGGACGGGGCATAGACCCTTATCCATTCAGTGGTGCTTCAGTTGGGGACTGTGCAATCAGGCTCGCAGCTGGAAAGAAAGGGGTGGCTTCTGGGATCTGGCAAAGTCTTTGTCCTGGCTTCCATGCAACTGGCCGGTCCGTCTCCACAGCTCCTTCTCCTATTTTCCTGGAGGCTCTGGTCTCTCTGTCGCAGCCCTGTGAGTTCCAGATACCGGAACACCACAGCTAAGATCCTAGATACACCCAGAAGTAGGAAATGGTGAGTGTGGGCCTACTCCCTAGAGGGGTAGGGGTGGCAAAACTGGGAGCCAGGACATCCCCATAGCCCCTCAATCCGGACCTGTGTCCCTGTCAGGAGCTCAACACCCTCTTCTTAACAACAGCTCTGCTCGGGTCCTAGGGTGGAAGAGACAATGATCATAAAAAGAGCAGGGGACATCAAACAGGAAGTGCCCACATGTAGACACTGGTGTCCACGGGCTGCTTGGCCAAAGCCCATCCCTCTCCCAGAAATCAGAAAGAAAAAAAAAAAAAAGAATGTGTGGCTACAAAAGTGGGGAACCCCTTGTCTTCAGATCTGTCCAACAGCCCTGACCTCCAGAGTTTACATGTGTAGAAAAGAAATCAAAGGTCAACTTCTCATTTTGCAGCTTGGCCTTGGTCCTGATGGTCAAGCTGTGGCTGTCTGTTTCCTCCTGTGATGTGGGAGGCAGTGGGAGTTTAAGTACCAATCACATGCACACACGTGTACATACATTTCTGTATAACTCAGCAGTATGTAACAAGAAATCCAACTTTAAATAATGGGAAAAGTACTTATAGGGTACCTTTCGTTTGCCAGGTAATGTAATCAACCTGTCATTCACCCCTGGAACTGCCTGTCTGCACTGGGCGTATGTATGAGTTAGCTGTTGCTGCATAACAAACCACTCCAAAACTTACTAGCTGCTGGTTGGGCTAGCCAGCCATTTAGGCTAGGCTGGGCTGGGCCATTCACCTGGTCTCAGCTGGATTCCTTCAGGCATGTGTGGTCAGCCGCCAGTTAACTATGTGGCTCTGCTTCTGAGGGTGAGCTGGCAGTCAGCTGGGACACTTTGGTTTTTTTCCCTTGTGGTAGGTACCTCATCCCACAGCAGGCAAATGTGGGCTTGTTCTCATGGAGCTGGCAGGGCTGTCAAAGAAAAAGCAGAAGTATTCAAGACCTTTTGTCCCTAGGTTCAAAACTGGAAAACTGTCATATCCACAATTTTCTATTGGCCTGAGTAAAAAAGGCCAATGAGATTCAAAGTTTGTGAAGCTGATTCTGCCTTGGGAAAAGCTATCAACATACACTGAAAAAGCACAGAGACAAGGAGGGATAAGAAACTGCTGCTATTTTTACATTCAGTACCATTATACCCTTTCTTGCTGATGAGGTTTATATAAACTGTTACAAGTCAAGACTTGTCCAAAGTCCCACAGTACTAAGCAGTTGGACTGGGACTCAGGATCAACCCTGTCTGATGTTTAAGCTCATGTACCTGGATAGATCACACAAGTCACACAGCTTCCCTAAGTCTTTGAGGTTCTGGAGAGTGACACTCCTGCAATAGAAGCAGGATTCCTGTGAGAGTTTCATCCATCTAGTACTCTTTACCATTAGGAATAATCCCCTACAGAGTGATTTTGAAATGTCTTGGAAGGATTTGGAATCATTTGGGGAAATGCTGAAGGATGAATTTAAATCAAGACTCAACATTATATTTTCCATTTCTCATCATTGGAGAAACTTGAAAGCATGTATAATGCACTCCACATGTCTGCAAATTATTTTCTTCCCTTTTGGGTATTTGTAGTCTATTTATGATTTTTATCACAGACTAATTCAAACTACTGTGCCTGAAACAACCTCTTATTCTGAAAGCAAGGGACAACATTTGAGAACACATTTTCTCCTGCTGCATTTTAGTCAAGCAGCTGAGTATTTTTGAAGTTGTCCGTTGATTTCTAATAAGGCTAATCTGTTTTTCAAGACCCGGAACAAATCTACGAGTGTCAAGGTTACTATGTTGCTTCAGAAGGTTGACCAGATAGATCAAAATTCTGAGTGTGGAATGATGAAAAAACCCACAGCAGCAGGTGGGTGGCTGTAGGTCCATAGTGAGAGTCATTTGTCAGATGGTATGTTTTAGGATCCTGACGTTTATGGCAGAAGTTACATATTAATATATATATGTATATATCGCTAAATGTAAAATAAGTATTATCATTATGATTACCACCATCAGAAGTAGTGGTAGTTGTAGGAATGGTGCTAAAAACACCTAGTAAAGCACCGCTGCTTCCTCCTGATGCTACTTCTGGTGCTGCTGACTTGGGGTTTAGTGCAGACTCTGACCTCTTCCTGAAGGTACAACTCAAGAGATTTCAGGCACCACTGCGGCCAATGAAGAGCCTGAGTAAAGACCAAGAACGATGGTCCCATGAAGGTGAACATGGCGAGTAGGGTGGTTCTGAGGGGGAAGGGCTCACACCTTTTCTGTTAGGTGAGGTGGAGAGGCCAAGCTGCTAAGTTCCCTGAGTGCCCAGGTGGCCCAAGGGCAGCCTGGGGTTTCGGAGGTATGGCTGCTGCAGCGCTGCCCCGAGGGTCTCACTGGCCACTGGGAGAGGGGAGGGCACCCAAGGAGGTGCTACCTGAATGAGGCCACGTGAGAGAGGGGAATCCTATGGAGAACATTGGAGTTTGTCCGTGAGGCAAATTGGATTCCGGTATAATAGACCTGAACCAGTGAAATAGACACACCTGCACAGCTGGAATTTGAGGATGAGACACATCGACATTCTCCGGAGCAAATAGGGGTATCTACTGAGAACATACCTGCTGCTCTACCCAGAACTCTGTTCCTGCAGACCAAGCAGACATCTTCACGTGGAACACTACAATACAACGTCACGCTGTCCTGGCTGTACAGCGTCTTTCCTCTAACCTCCACTTTCTTTCTCCCAATGAGCATAAGTGTCTGGTGTGGGTACACACACGTATTGCTGGTTTTGTTTGTCTGTACTAAATGAGCGATGATGTGTGCTGATGGACACCCAATGGAGACAGGATGAGAAAACACTGGTCCTGAGAAGAGACTCTTCTCCTCCCTGTAGTGGCACTCTCACCCCGCTCTCAACTCTATATTCCAGGACTTTAACAACAAAAACATAATAATCCTTATATGCTTTGTTTGATTGGAGACTGAAAGGGTCAACACGAGGCAAGGTGGGTCGGTGCTGCGGTAATAGTGCAAGATTGCAACCAAGTAAGAAAGTAGAAGTAAAGTTTATTATTCACCTTTCACAGATTGGAAAGGGGACCAACACACAGAGGCAAGTGTGGCAGCGAGTGACCAAGGGTTAGGTATATTTATGAGCCTTTGGGGATGGGGGTTTTGGGTCCGGAGGGATCTGGATCAAAAGAATGTCCAGAGCTGTAGATTCTTCAGTCTCTATAGTAGTTACATGAATTACCTTTCTTGACATCATCAGGCACCAGCAGTCTGTGTCCTTGAGGTGGTGGACTGGGGGTAGTCATGGTTGGGTGACAACAATAAGGATGTAAACATGCCTCCTGGTGATATACCGGAGGTCATCACTGGCAACTGATAAAGTATCAATGCAAGCAGCTAAAAGACAAACTATTAGCAAGCTGAGCATGCTCAAGGAATTTTGTATAATTACTTGCTTCTAAACTAAACATTCCTCTCATTAGTGATTAAGAAGGGGCATGGGATATGAATGTGTAAGCTTTGCAGTTTAAAATGGCTATATGAATTGTGCTGTTGGAATGGCTACTTAAAACTAAATATGCCAGCCTCGGTGGCTCAGCCTGTAATCCTGCGCCTTTGGGAGGCTGAGGTGAGTGGATTGCCTGAGCCCGTGGGTTCGAGACCCGCCTGGGCAGCGAGACGTCATCTCTACAATAAATAAAAAGTCAGCTGGGCGTGGTAGCGCGCACCTGTAATTCCGGCTACTAGGAAGGCTGAGGCGGAAGGATCACTGGAGCCCAGCAGGTCGAGGCTGCGGTGGCCAGGAGCGGCCACTGCACTCCAGTCTGGGTGACAGAGTGAGACTCCAACTCAAAAAGAAAAGAAAAGAAAAGAAAAATATATTCTTTTTTTTGACTCCAGTCTGGGTGACAGAGTGAGACTCCAACTCAAAAAAAGAAAAAAAAATATATATATATATATATATGTATTTTTTGACTCCAGTCTGGGTGACAGAGTGAGACTCCAACTCAAAAAAAGAAAAATATATTCTTTTTTTTTTTTGA
>NW_007258248.1:278152-328716 GCF_000164805.1 Carlito syrichta | reverse complement strand
CCGGCGATCCTTCTGTCTCAGCCTTCCGAGTAGCCAGAATTACAGGCGCGCGCTACCACGCCCGGCTGATATTTTTGATTTATTGTGGAGATGAGGTCTTGCCAACTTGCCCAGGTGGATCTCGAACCCACGGGCTCAGGCAATCCACTTACCTCAGCCTCCCAAGGCACAGGATTACAGGCTGAGCCACTGAGCCCGGCTAAAACTAAATATATTCTGAAGTATGTTATACATTTCAGAGGTTCTCCCCTTTCAGAGAATGTTGATGGTTTTTTTATATATCATCGTAAAACCAGAAACAATTTCACAACTTTTTTCTCTGTACCTGTTACACCTATGACAAATCCGTCCTTACATGGGGCTGCATGACACTTAAAGAGTGAATGTCACATACTTTCTCCTTCAATTCCAGCCTCTAGCTGTTTAAACATATATCTTTGGTGCAAAATGAAAATAAATAAATAGGCTGGGCACAGTGGCTCAAACCTGTAAACCTAACACTTTGGGAGGCCGAGGTGAGAGGATTGCTTGAGCCCAGGGGTTCGAGAACAGCCTGGGCAACTTGGTGAGACCTTGTCTCTACAATAAATCAAAAAATTAACTGGGCTTGGTAGTGCGTGCCTGTAGTTCGCACACTTGGAAGGCTGAGGTGGAAGGATCGCCTAAGCTTAGCAGGTTGACGCTGGAGTGGCTGTAAGCATGCCACTGCACTCCAGCCTAGGCAGTGGGGTGAGACTCCAACCACCTCCCCCACTACAAAATAAAATAAAACAAATAAATAAAAACATGAAGTGAAGTTTCTCTTGCTGCCAAGTGTATTATATGGGCCAAAAATGAAGGAAGGGTTTTTGACTGCAGAGAGTTCTAAATCCTCCGTAAGCCCAGGAAGGGGCTACACCCACCATCCCAGAGCTCACATTGTCCACCTCCTGCTTTAGCAGGACATCCAGTAAGATTTCCAAGTCCTGGCCTAGGAGTTACATGGAGTGTGGGAGACACATGAAGGGTGGAAGTTTGTCTGTCTCATACCCAGGCAGACATCCCTGGCCCAGGGCTCTCTGGAAGAAGATTCCTCAGTCCTCTTCAACTGCTGGGCCCTTACCCTTCCAGAAAAATTGTATGGGTAAATTGTCATGGGGGTCAACCCATGGGCGATACCACAGAATGTTGCATCCTGGACAGAGGACAGCCTTGCAATGAAGTACACAGTGCTACACAATAAGTTTTGTCTGCTGACAACACCCAAGAGGAAGGAATGAACATCCTCTTTATGCTTTGAAGAAAAGAACAGACTGGATGTGGATAGGCTCACTTACTCTTAACTGCTGTGGTCAGGATGAGTTGAGAAGTGCACAGGTTCAGGAGAGAATAGGGCTACATGAAGGCTGGAGAGGGTGGGGCAGGAGAGGACTATACAGAGAACATGGGTACAGTGGAAGTTCCACTTCATGGAAGCATAGAGCTTTCTCTCCTCACAGTGAAGAAGAAAGGAGATATTGGAGGACCTGCTTTATTTAAATAAGAAAAAAAAACATAACAAAGTCCTAATTAGGTTGTGGATTTCATATCTGTGTTTTCAAGCAGCAGTTGAATAAAAACTCCTACTAGCACATCATTCCAGTTGGCTACAGGGGTGTAGAAAATAAAAAACAATAACGTGGTATGTAGTATCGCCATAGACATGTGAGAAACTCAATTTTCATGTATTACCATGAGAAGAAAAAATAAATTACTTAGATTTGTTACAGACCATGGGATCTTAGTCTCTTACATAACAGAAAATGACAGGAAGCCAAACAGGTTCTCAGAAAAGGCTTTACTGGGGACTTATACAGGGGGAGAAAGGGTTCTCTGGCAGAGAGAAAGGTATGTTATCAAAAGAAAGGTATGTTAACATGATTAGGGCAGAACTCTATCCACCCAAGCCTTAGTTTACATACACACTTCATCATATGTCACAGGTACAAAAAATGGCAAATAACCTTCCCCCCCACCTCTGGGTAAGGCATTTAGTATTATAATGAAGTAAGGGTTGTAATCGGACACTGTCTCATCCTTGTGTGCATATGGATGAGGGCCTGTTATCTCAACCAAGATTTATAAGTGAAGCATTGTGTGTCTTTTTTTTTTTTTTTTTTTTTTTGGGTCAGAATCTCACTTTGTCACACAGACTGGAGTGCAGTGGCATCCTCATGGCTACCACAGACTCAAACCTGTTGGGCTCAGGCAGTCCTTCCACTTCAGCCTTCCGAGCAGCTGGAACTACAGACACACACCACCGCACCTGGCTAGTTTTTATAATTTATTGTGGAGATGAGGTCTCACCAAGTTGCTGAGGCTGGTCTCAAACCCCCTGGGTCAGGCAATCTTCTCGCCTTGGCCTTTTAAAGTGCTGAGATTACAGGCTGAGCCACACTGCTTATCTTAATGGGGTTTTTTCAAGTTTGTGGTGTGTAAGACTGCCTTAGCTAGAGTGTTGTTACAAAATCTGGTGCTTAGAGTATGTGAGGTAGATTGAATACTATCCCTGCTCTGTCTCATGTTGCATTGGTGGTAGAACTAATCACCCCTAGAATGAAATGCACTCAAATAGATTAAGATTTTACTCATGGTGTTTGTGTGTGTGTGTGTGTGTGTGTGTGTGTGTGTGTGTGTGTGTGTAGTATTGGTTATTGGTTGTTACAGCCTGATCAGGTTCTTATGCCTGCCGCCCAGAAAAATCAAGACTGACAAGGCTGTTACAATAGAAAAATAATTGAGCAAAAAGAGCATGTTTCTCAAATCTGCCTCCCTGAGAATTCAGAGGCTGGGGTGTTTGTTTTTTTTGAGTTGAAGTTTCACTCTGTCGCCCAGACTGAAGTGCAGTGGCTGCTCCCGGCCACCGCAGCCTCAACCCACTGGGCTCCGGTGATCCTTCTGCCTCAGCCTTCCAAGTAGCCAGAATTACAGGTATGCGCTACCTCGCCCAGCTGATTTTTGATTTATTGTAGAGATGAGGTCTTACCAAGTTGGCCAGGCGTGTCTCGAACCCGCAGGCTCAGGCAATCCACTTACCTCAACCTCCCAAAGGCGCGGGATTACAGGCTGAGCCACGAGCCCTGCTGAGGCTGGGGTTTTTAAGGGAATTTGGTGGGCAGAGGGCTAGGGACTGCTGACTGGTTGATAGTGTCATAGGTGGTATCAAAACTGTCTTCATGTCACAGAGCCAGTTTCTGAAAGGGGGCATCACAGGACCAGTGGAGCCGGCTTCCTACTATGTGTTCTGGGCCCAAGTGAGACCTTGGGTGTATCATAGTACAAACTCTGGAAAACATCTCAAATACCATTCTTAGGATTTACAATTGATGCTATCTATAAGGAAAGTCCTAAGATCATTAGCCTGGGCAGTGAGACATCACAGAGATAGATTAATGGGAAGGTGTATGGTTGGTGGAGTCCCTGGAGATAAGAGCTGTTCTCATCCTTCATCTTCCAGCCTCAAGGAGATCTGTGTAGTCTTAGACCCATTTATTATGGGAAAATATATTCATCAGTCTGTGGGAAAGCTTCCTCCTTCCCCAGGGTTCAGGACATAAAGATAATTAATTGCCCTTTTGGAATAAGTGTAACAACAGATTTGTTGATTTTAAACCACAGATACAGCTTTTCAGGGCTCAAGGACTCTTCTACAGTTTTCACCTTATTGCCCATTATTAATTTTATATAGGCGATTTCATTATGCTTGCCATTGAGTACCAGAAAAGCTGCCTGCTTGACCTAAAGGAAATGCTATGAGTTTAAATAAAAGTAATGTCCTATGGAGCCCCAGAATCCTCCACAGCTAGCAGGTGCTAGCTAGTCATGGATTTGGGTTTTAACCATGGATCCTGTGAGAGCAGCCCGACGATGGGGGGACTCTGCAGAAGGTGCTGGTGCCTTTTTAGGGAAGCCAGGCACTTGCTGAAGAGACTTCTGTGAAATAATAAATTCCCATGAACAACCAGGAGTCAAGCCCTGATTTTGGCTCCAGAGGCACTGCTCACCCCTCTGCTTCTCCACTCTGAAGGTGGTAGGCAGGTGGTGGGCAAAAATAGAATATTAATATTATCAGGTCAAGAAGGATCTGCAAGTTCTGTGACTATGTCTTTTTTAAATTGCAAATAACAATTTTGTGTATTTAGGGTACAATGTAATGTTTTATATATATACATTATAGAGCAATTCAGTAGAGCTAAGTAACCTATTTATCACCTCACCACCTTATCATTTTTATGGTGAAAACATTAAAAATCTATTTTTGCCTAGACACATAATAATTCGTCTAAACAAAGTAGGCATAAAAGAGAAAATCCTAAAGGCAGCAAGAGAAAGAAAAGAATAAAAATAAAAAAATAAAAAAAACTATTTTTGCAATTTTGAAATGCACAGTACACTATCATTAACTTTGGTCTCCATGCAGTGCAATAGATCCCTTATTCCTCTAGTCTAACTGAAATCTTGTATCCTTCTCTACACATCTCTTTTTCTCCATCCCTCCCTTCCCCCATCCCAGTTTCTGATAACCACCCTTCTATTCTCTGTTTCTGTGAGACTGACCCTTTTCATTCCACATATAAATGAAATCATACAATATTTGTCTTTTTGTGCCTGGCTTATTTCACTTAGCATAATACCCCCCAGTTACATTTATGATGTCACAGATGATAGAATTAACTTCTTTTTTATTGTTGTTTCTTTTCTTTTTCTTTCTTTCTTTCTTTTTTTTTTGAGTCAGAGTCTCACTCTGTTGCCTAGGCTGGAGTGCAGTGGCTGGCTCACCGCCACTGCAGCCTCAACCTGCTGTACTCAGGCAATCTTTCCACTTCAGCCTTCCAAGTAGCTGGAACTACAGGCACACGCCACCATGCCTGGCTTGTTTTTTGATTTATTGTAGAGATGAGGTCTCGCCAAGTTGCCCAGGTTGGTCTCGAACCCGTGGGCTCAGGCACTCCTCTCACCTCAGCCTCCCAAAATGCTAGGATTAGGCCACCGTGCCCAGCCTTTCTCCTTTTTAAAGGCATAATAGTATGCCATTGTTTATATAGATCACATTTTCTTTATCCATTCATCCTTTGGTAAACACTTAGGTTGCTTCCATATTACATTAGTCCAGTTCCTCTGTGTTGCTAAAAAGGAACCTCCAAGACTGTGTAATTTATAAAGAAAAGAGTTTCATTTGGCTCATGTTTTTGCCAGCTATACAAGAAGCATAGCACCAGCACCTGCTGCTGGTGAGGGTTCCAGGAAGCTTCCAGTAATGTAGGGAGGTAAATGAGAGCTGGAGTATCACGTGACTAGAGAGCGTGCAAGAGAGAGAAGAGGAGGTGACAGGCACTTTCAAACAACCCGACCTCCCATGACCTAATAGTTGTGAGATCTCACTCATTTCTACAGGGATGACACCAAGCCATTCATGAAGAATCTGCCCCGGTGATTCTAACACCTTCCACCAGGCCCTACCTTCATCACTGAAGATGAAATGTCAACATGAGAGTTGGAGGGGACAAATACCAAATAATATCACATATCTTGACTATCTTAAATAATGTCAAAACATGAAAGTGCAGATATCTCCTCAATATACTGATTTAAAGTCCTTTGGATATACACCCAAAGTGGAATTGCTGGATCATATGGTGCTTTCATTTCTAGTTTCCTGAAGCACTTGCTTGCTATTTCCCATAATAACTGTGTACTTGACAATCCACCAACAGTGCATACGGGCTCCCTTTTCTCCACATTCTCTCCAACACTTGCTACACTTGTTACCACTGATCTTTTTTATGAGTCATCCTAACAGGCCTTAGGTGTTATACCATGGAGACTGGTTTTCTTTTATCTCAATGAAGTGGTCAGAAAGTTGTATTTAAAGTCTGTAAATGGCCTTAACCCCCTCACTAAAAACCATTTCTCACCGAATTAGCTAAATCTCAAACTACTCATCACAACCAGCAGAGCCCTGTGTGATAGGATAAGAGGTGGGAGAGCAATGAGAAGGCTCTAGCCACAGCAAAGCCCCGGAAGGAGGAGGACTGGGGTGCATGTACAGAGTGGGGAGAACTGAAGCGACAGAGGAGCTGGGGAGAATGAAAAAATGAAGCAAACCAAATTTCTCTTCCGAAATTCATAGAATGAGCTGTCCTCCCTTCACATGCAAAAGCAAGGTCAATTCTTCATCTGGATGTCTGTCTCTTGCTTAGATATATAATCTCATTCCAATAGCACCATTTATTAGCCCCACTTCCCAGCCTCAGAGGAGGGGAGACTGAAGATTAAGTTGAATACCAATGATCAATGATTTAATCAATAATGCCTACCCAGTGGAGCTTTCATAAAACTCAAAAAACACTGGGTTCCCAGAGCTTCTAAATTGCTGGATACATGGAGGTTCCTGGAGGAGAGGTCACTGAAGCTCCAGGTACATATGTTGGAATTGAAATGAATTGTAGAATGCCCAGCTGGTGCTGATGGAGAGACATTTCCAAATATTTTTGTGACCAGAGGTCACAGAAGTTTTCTATGTTGATTGCTGACTGAGGAGAAAAAAAATAGAAAAGGAAAAACACTTTTGTTTGAGCATGTCGACTGAGGCCCAGGTCCTGCCAGTAGCTGGCAAGATGAGGTGATACCCTCTAGTGCTGCCTGACCTCATGCTGGGTGGGCTGAGGGTCTGTCTCCTGAAGTGCACCCCAACATCAGGGGTAGAAGAGCAGGCAGATGTCCTAGAGTCAAGGGGCTGCTGGCAGTCAAGGTAGGGCAGGATGTGAAGGGTCTTCTAGAAGGGTTTACAGGGTCAGGGGAGGGTGGTGCTGCAGTTCCAACTCAACCCAGGCAACTGGGCAGGCCGGGGGCCAGTAGGGCTTAAGGGAGCCCACCCCCTGGGAGCCCATGCTCTCAGCATGGGCAAGGGGAACACACATTCAAAACCCACACACAGAATGTTTCTGGTAGCACGGTTGATGTGGACATCGAATTTTATCATGTCAGCCTCCACCAACAGAATGGCTGAACCACTGTGGGGAACAGCGTCCCTATGGGATATTGTGAAGACATGTGAGGGCTTAGTTCCTGTCCTGATGGGCTACAAGGACAAGTTCTGTGAGATGACACATTGCAGAACAATGCATAAAGTAGCTTAAGTGCCTTTTTGTGTTACCCTCCCCCCCATGTAAACATCTCTTTATTAAGGTGGATGGTTTGTAAGGTTTTGGAGAGGATGTGGGTGGCAGTGGAGCCACTGCTACAGAAGGCACCGGGGGTGGTAGTTATAATAATAAAAATAGTAGCAACAGGCAAAAATACTCATAGCCAGCCGGGCTTGGTGGCTCAGCCTGTAATCCCATGCTTTGGGAGGCTGAGGTGAGTGGATTGCCTGAGCCTGTGGGTTCGCGACCCACCTGGGCAACTTGGCGAGACCTCATCTCTAAAATAAATTAAAAAATTAGCCAAGCGTGGTAGCGTGCACCTGTAGTTCCAGCTGCTTGGAAGGCTGAGGCAGAAGGATCACCGGAGCCCAGCAGGTCGAGGCTGTGGTGACCGGCAGCGGCCACTGCACTCCAGTCTGGGTGACAGAGTGAGACTCCAACTCAAAAAAAAAAAAAATACTCATAGCCTAGTATAAAGTGGACACAACACACAAGGGTTCTCTCTGATATTCCTACAAGTATGTGAACCGGGACTTTGCACCCATCCAAGTTGCCATTAGATTTCTTTAGGAGTGGACTGTGGGTCACTCAAGTGGGAAAACCCTAGGACAGAGAACAGGGAATCCCCATGTTCAGATCTGGATCTTAAGCCTGCCCTGGCCCTCTTGGGCCCCTCTCTGTGAAGATCCCTCTGTGCCTGCTCTCACCCTGGCTGGTGTGGAACACCTGTCATTCCATCCAATGACATAGCAGAATTAAAGCACTCAAATAGCTCTTCATTAATCTTTTGTGTAGAACTCTACAAAGAGACACCCTGGCAGCTGGATCAAGAAGTATCAATGACCTACATACTCTCCCCTCAGGGGGACACTTCCATTAGAAATTCTGTTCCTGATCATCATATTCTGAAGGTGAGTTGCTCCAAGCGGGAGAACCATATTAGGATTTCACTGTTGGAGGAACCCCAAAAGCTTATCAGATCTAAATAAAAGATTGATGATAAAAAAGAAAGAAAGAAAGAAATTCTGTTCCTGAGATAAAGGCACACAGAATCATCTACATAGATCTCCAGCTAGAGAGGAAACCAAATGAGAGCTTTAAGTTTTGGGATTAACATGTGAGTAGACAAACTTGGTCCCAAACATTCATATTCCCTTCCTGTCGGCCATGAACTGGAATTTGAATCTGATAAACCCACCAGACTTCCAATATCTGACAACTTGCTTCTGTTGTTGAAGCTTTTTCTTCTGTTATCTCTTCCTCCCTCCACACACATGGTGATGGGGAAGGGTATGGGGCAGCCCAGATGGAATCACAGAAGAGGCCTGGCTTGGATGTGGCTGCCCAGGGTGTCTGTGGGTGCTCCTTACTAAATGCCCAGAGGCATCAGGGATTGAAGGCTGAGCCAACATCTGCATCATCAGAAAAGGTTGTAAATTCTGGTCTTGTTGAAGCAGGAAAGTCAGGATACAGCAGGAGAACATTTTGATGTCTTGAGCATTTCTCATGAAGTGAGCTGGATACAGGAGTGTCTCTAGAATGTGAGTTTCTGGTTACCAGAGTTCTAAGTTCTGCTGAGGTCTGGCACCATAAATGAGGTTACTTCCTCAAGGTTTCATCACCTGGTCCCTTTCCTTCCATAAGACCTTCCTAAGAGCCACCTGGGCTGCTCACTGCTCACTCTCCTCCCCATGTCAATTACTCATCTGTTCACAATTATGCAAACAGCATCCCTCAGTTTCTTTGGAAGACCTTGATGTAGCCAGGGAATGACCTGGATAAAGCAAAGCACAGGTAGTGAGGAGACAGCTGGGGCAGAACCTCCTTTTTCTTACCAGTTCTGTGACTCTAGACAAGTCATTTTGTGTTTTGTGGCCTCCCTAACCTCCCAACATACACAATGGGGATCGTGTCAACATCTTTCCTCTAAGGAATTTATAAAGTGTGTATGAAATGAAACTTACAAATTTCATAGAGTGGTGTTCTCATGTAGGTAATGCACACACTTAGAGATGGAAGAATTACATGAAGTGGTAGGAAGCAGCATGGAATAAAACTCAAACAGGCCTAGGTCCAGCAGTGTGGTCTGGGAAAGTACTTCCCCTCTGTGCCTCATTTTTCATTCTGTACTAGTAAGAGGTTGAGATTAAAAAACATTCAGACGTAGTTATCCTCTGACATTACACCTTCCCATCCTTCTCATTATATGTAGAATGAGACCTTGTGCCACTTCTCAGCCTATGTGGTGGGCAGCCTCCACCAAGGCTCACAGCCTTAAGTGGTCAGTGACCTACTTCTGACCAATAGAATACAACACAGATAATGGGAGATCACTCCTGTCTTCATTAGTTTATACTGATACAACAAAGTACCATCAACTGAGCTCAGGTTGTATCCTCACATAATAGAGAAGCGGAGAGAACTCCCTGGGTTTCCTTTTATAATGTCACTAATGTTTTCATAAGGACTCCACCTAGAACACAGCAAGAATCCTAGTATATTGCACCTAACATTTAATTATTAAAAGGCTGTGGTTTTTCTCTTAATCTCTCTAGCTCTCTCTCTCTCTCTCTGTATCTCTCTCTCTCTCTCTCTCTCACATACACACACACACACACACATACACACACTCATAAACATACTATCTCTTTTCTCAACATCCACTGTGGGAAAACAGGCTTCAACTTTTGAGAATCTTCCTATATAGGCCTGTATGACAAAAAAATGAAGGAAGTGCCCATAATGACGGAAAGAAACTTAAGCCTTTATTTAAACTGAATTATACCAGTCATTTTTCTGATTCAGCTTGGGAAAAATCTCCCTTCCTCACCCAAACCTCAATTGAGACTACAGCTGCAAACTTGTGTGAGACCTGGAGGCAGAGGCACTTAGCTAAGCTGTGCACAGATTTTCTGTTCACAGAAGTGGTTACAAAATATGCTTGGAGTTTTAGGGCACTGAATTTGAGTGAATGTCAGACAGGAGTAGAAAATGACACTGTCTACCAGGCCCTACGTTCCAACTCTTCTCCCTCCTTCCCAGCACATCCTCCCAGGCTCTTTTCAACCACACTGGCCACCTCTTTACCCTCCTCTGGTCATACTTATTTCTGCCTGCAAGTCTCGGCACCAGGGGTGCCTTCTCTCTGAAACACTGTGTTAATCAGTGTTCTCCAGAGAAACAGAACCCATCGAATATAGACAGGTTTAGACATAGCTGCATCACAGGACAAATGACAGCAACAGTCTCCTGCAAGTATGGAGGCCAAAATATTCCAGATGTGTTGTCTGCATATCGGGGATTCAGGGAACCTGGTAATGTAATTTAGTCTAAGTTTAAAGGCCTGAGAACCAGATCGGGGGTGGGGGCACTGTCAGTCCTGGAGATCAAAGATCAAAGGCCTCAGAATTATAAGTTTCCATGTCTAAGGGCTGTAGAAGATGAATATCCCAGCTCAGGAAAAGAAGAGAGAGAGAGAGAGAGAGAGAGAGAGAGAGAGAGAGAGAGAGAGAGAGAGAGAGAGAGAGATTGAGCCTGAGCCTGAGCTTGAAGCTTCAACAGATGGCATGATGCCCACCCATAATGATGAGGGGGGCTCTTCTCCACTCAGTCTGCTGAGGCAAATGCTCACATGTTTGGGACACACATTCAGCAAATGCCCAGATAATGTTTTACCATGTACCTGAGCCCTTATCCAATCCTAGTTGGCAGATAAAATTAACCATAACAAATCTACCCTTGGTCGATTTAGCACCAACATGTGTCTCCTTAAATCATACTTAATTTCTAAATACAGACAATAATCTCTCAATAAAGAAAATAAAGACAAGATTGTAATTCGGCCTAACATCATAAAACTATCCTGCCTAGGCCGTCTGAAAACTTAATGATTTTTTCCCAGAAGAGGCAGTCAAGTCTTTGAGTAATGTTCACTCTCCTCCTGATATCTAGTAACTTAAATTCTATTGCATAAAATTAATAATATAACATACTTATATAAAGTCAGTATATCTTATATGATTAAAAAAAATAAGACCAGCCTGGGCAACATAGCGAGATGTCATCTATACAAAAAAATCAGCAAATTAGGTGGGCATGGTGGTGTGCACCTGTAGTCCCAGATACTTAGGATGTTGATATGGAAGGATCACCTGAGCCCAGGAGGTCGAGGCTGCTGTGAGCTGTGATCAATGTGGTCATGCCACTGCACTTCTGCCCAGGTGACAGAGTGAGATCCCTACTTAAAAAAAACAAAGATCTCTCTCTCTCTCTCTCTCTCTCTCTCTCACACACACACACACACACACCATGACAATGTGGTCTTTTCTATAACAGGTCACATGGTTGAAGCTGGTATTGATAACTACTTTCTTTAACTACCCAGTCTATATTTTCTTTGTCTTCAGCAAGAACCTCAGCTGGTCTTGACTTTTTGTTTGTTTGTTTGTTTGTTTTGAGTTGGAGTCTCACTCGGTTGCCCAGACTGGAGTGCAGTGGCCTCTCCCGGCCACCGCAGCCTCGACCTGCTGGGCTCCGGCGATCCTTCCACCTCAGCCTTCCAAGTAGCCGGAATTACAGGCATGCGCTACCACGCCCGGCTGATTTTTTGATTTATTGTAGAGATGAGGTCTTGCTGCCCAGGCGGGTCTCGAACCTGTGGGCTCAGGCATGGTCTTGACTTTTTATCTGGCAAGGTGACACAAACCTTCATTCACAAAAGGTCTGGACTAGTCCTAATGTGGATTGAGTTGTACTTTTTATTGACCTTAATCACAGGGCATGGTAATATTAAGAGATGACCTAAGAGGTATCCTATATTTCATATTCTCTTCATTACCCACATTGTTCAGTGTTAGTCTAATTTCTCCATGGTAGTCTAGATCAAGCACCTCAGTCAAAACTTTAACTCCCTTCCTGTCTCATTGACTCGGAGACAAGAGTCTAAAGAAGACAGTGGAACTCTTAATGTCCAATTTAATGGCACCATTGTTGTGTATCCTGGTGGAATCATACCTCCCACTACAAACAAGACCTCTTGGCCAGCAGACCATGAAATTTTGAGAACAGGAAGTAACAATTTTCCCAATGGATCACTGAAGGTAACAGTATTGGTTCACTCAGATTTTTGTCCCCTGATTTTTGGACTTGTAAATTCTAGCTATAAGAGAAACAGTACCATATACTGGATGTTGAACACAGAATATACAGCCTTGTGGAGAACCTGGCTTCAGTTCTACAGGTATTGCCATCCACCTGACTCTTTAACTGAGTCTTTCAAAGTCCATTCCACCTTTGCATCAAAACAACTGCTTTGTGATGTGAAAACATAGTAAAACTATAATACCATAAATGTGAGCCCATTGTCACATTTGGTTGGTTTCTAAGTGAGTGTGTTAACCAGAAGCATAGCTGTTTGGAATAGCATAATTGTAAATAAGGTATTTATTTACAATTATTGATAGACAGCATTTATTTCCAATGTCTCCATAGACAGTGATTTGGCAGAAGCATTGCATGGAGGGAAGGCCATTAATACCCAGAGTGTCTGTTTCTGTACAAACAGTATGCCACACTTTCCATGATGGAAGACATCCAATGAAGCCAACCTGCCTGGGAATGGTGCCATATTGGGAACTCAATGTCCATCTGTACTGCTGGAAGATTGGGCACCCAGCTGTGGTCATAGCCAGAGGTCTTTAGTGAGCGGAAGTCCATATTGCTGAGCCCAAGTATATCCCTATTCCTGTTACCATGGCAACTGTGTTCACAAGCACATTGGACAATGATAGATGGGGCTGGTAAAGAGTCTGACTGGTAGCCACCAAACAGGTCATCTTTTCCACTTGATTATTCAGTTCTTCCATTGCTGAGATTTCTGTATGATGAGCATTTACAAGGGATCAATGAATAGGTATATGATTGAACATTTGGCCATTTTTTCTTCCATGCAATGTGACAACTGGAGCACCGTTGAAAATTCTGCCACTGGGAGGTTCAGACTTTACCACTGTCCTTCAGGGGTAATTCAGACCAGAGCTATAGTGCTGAGTTTTCTACTTCATGCTTTTATGGTTAGATAACACCTAGTTCATGATGGACAGCTCAGGTAACGTGGTAACTTAGTGGCACATTGTTGAGCATTCAGTTTCTACCAATCCGATAGCAAAATCTGTTTCTCCAAAGAAGAGTATTTACAGCGAATAGCAGGGCTTTGCTTCAAAATCCTAATACTTGCATTGTGATTCACCTATAAAGGTTCAAATAGCAATCACATATGCCTCTGATACTTTAAGCAACATTGAATCTTCTGGGTCTTATGACCCAAGTAGCAGAGTAGTTTGGAAGGTAATCTGGACCTATTATGGAGCTTTCTGTTTTTCTGGGACCCATTCAAAACCCACAGCCTTTTTTGGACACTTGGAAAACCAGCCAGAGTAAAAATTCCAGATGAGAAATGTGTTGGTTCTCAAATCCAAAGGACTCCACTTGGTGTTGTACTTTTTTTCTAGTTGCAAAAGGAGCCAAATGTGACAGCTTATTCTTCACCTTAGAAGGCATATATCTACACACTCCACAGCTTTGAACTGCCAGAAATCTTAGAGGTAGAAAACTCATGCAATTTTGTTGGAAGTTGTTTTCCTTCTTCTGACATGTGAATGTCTTACTAGTAAGTCTAGAGTAGTTTTTAATTTTTGCTAACTAGGTTCAATCAGCATAATGCTTCAATGTCATGGGCTACTGTGATGTGTTCTGGATAGGAAATACAATTAAGGTCCCTAGGAACTAAATCATGAACTTGGCCTAGAGAGTCAATCTAACCTGAGGTAGGCCAGTGAGGTGTGTGACTGGCGTTGCCAGCTGAAAGCAAGCTGCTTCTGGTGGGGCCTTGTGGGCAGGTATGGCAAGAAGCATTTGCTGTTTGATCAACAGTTAAATGCCAGGTCTTGAGGGATGTATTGATTTACTCATGCAATGAAACCACATCTGGTGAAGCAGCTGTAATTGGAGTCCCCATCTGGTGTAGCTAAATGTCGTCCATTGCCATTTTCCAAGATCTGTCCATTAACTGCATAGTCCAAACAGGTAAACTGAATATTGATGTGGTGGGAAACACAAATCTGCATACTTCAGGTCATTGATAGGGGCACTAATTTTTCAAATCCCTCCAACAATGTGATATTTCTTTTGTTTTACTATGTTTCTATATGTAAGGGCAGTACTATAGCCTTCCACTTGACTTTTCCAGTACTAGACAGTCCTCATTCTACAGGTCAAGAGACAAATAAGGTGGAAGACTGGAAGGTAAAGGAAGGAAGGAGAAAGACAGGAAGGAAGGAAGGAAGGAATGAAGGAAGGAAGGAAGGAAGGAAAGAAGGAATGAAGGAAGGTAAAGTGGAGGGAGAGCAGAAGGAAGAAAGGAAGGAAAGAAGGGAGGAAGAGACAAAGGAAGGAAGAAAGAAAAGGAGGGAGGGAGAGGAAAAGAAAAGGAAGGATAGAGGAAGAGAGAAACAAATCTTCCTAACAAAATAATTTCAAATAATAAAAGTAGATGGTTAACACAAAATAGAAAATTACCACTATATTTTCACAGTAATAATTACTGTAGGCAAGACTTCCTGATGAATGAAGAAAATCCTAGGTGTAACTTAAAGGGAAGCACTATCTGCATGACCTCAAAATATCTCACCCTAAGTTGTTGTTTTTTGTTTGTTTGTTTTTTGAGTTGGAGTCTCACTCTTGTTGCCAGGCTGGAGTGCAGCAGCAAGCTCATATCCACCACAGCCTCCACAGCTGGACTTAGGCAAGCCTTCCACTTCAGCCTTCCAAGCAGCTGGAACCATAGACGCACGCCACCATGTCCGGCTAGTTTTTGTGATTTATTGTAGAAATGAGGTCTCAGAAAAGTTGCCCAGACAGGTGTTGAACCCACGGGTTAGGCAATCCTGTTGCCTTGGCCTCCCAAAGTGCTGAGATTACAGGCTGAGCCACCACGCCCAGCCTAAGTATTTCTGACACTTTTTTGTCTCTTAATTTTTTTTTTTTTGAGTTGAAGTTTCACTCTGCCCCCCAGACTGGAGTGCAGTGGCAAGCTCACGACCACCACAGCCTTGACCTGCTGGGCTCAAGTGATCTTTCCACCTCAGCCTTCCAAGTAGTTGGAACTACAGACATGGCCACCATGCCTGGCTAGTTTTTTGATTTATTGTAGAGATGTGACCTCGCCAAGTTGCCCAGGCTGATCTCGAACCTGTAGTTTCAGGCAGTCCTCTCGCCTCGGCCTCCCAAGGTGCTGGGATTATAAGTGTAAGCCCTTTTCTCTTAATTTTTAAAAAGAGTTATGACTATTTAAAACAAAAATTATAACATTAAAATGTGTTATGTAAAATGTGTAGATGTAAAATTTATAACAGTAGTGCAAAGGATATAAAGCTAAATACACCTGTTTTGTGGCAATTATTTGTTATTACTTATTTATTAAAATAGTGTAGTATTAATTCTAAGTAGATTGTGATATGATAAAGATGCATATTGTAATCCCTGGAACAACCACTAAAGAATGCAGAGACAACTTTAAATCCTAATAAAATAATTAAATTGAATGCAAAATTGATTTTATAAAAAATACTCATATTATTTAGTTCTAATAGCCAAAACCAGGAAATACCCAAATGTCAATCAATTAATCAGCTAATTGTAGAGCATTTATACAACAGAACACTCCTCAGCAATACAAAGAATCAAGCTATGGAAGCACACACCCTGGAAGACTCTCATAAACATTGTGCTGAGTGATACAGCTGGACTTAACATAACATATTGCCAGCCTGGCACTTTGAGCTGAGATGAGAGGATTGCACAAGCCCAGGAGTTGAAAATGGCCTGAGCAACATAGCGAGACCTTATCTTTACCAAAAAAAAAAAAAAAAAAATTAGCCAGACATGGTGGCTGAGCCTGTAGTCCCAAGTATTCAAGAGACTGAGGTAGAAAGATAGCCTGAACCCAGGAAGTCAAGACTGTGGTGAGCTGTGATAATGCCAGTGCATGCCAGCATAGGCGACAGAGTACGTCTTTGACTAAAAGGAAAAAATAAAAAAAAAAGTAGCCAGGCTTGGTGGCTCAGCCTGTAATCCCGCGCCTTTGGGAGGCTGAGGTGAGTGGATTGCCTGAGCCCGCGGGTTCGAGACCCACCTGGGCAGCGAGACCTCATCTCTACAATAAATCAAAAAATCAGCCGGGCGTGGTAGCGCGCGCCTGTAATTCCGGCTACTCGAAAGGCTGAGGCGAAGGATTGCCGGAGCCCAGCAGGTCGAGGCTGCGGTGGCCGGAAGCGGCCACTGCACTCCAGTCTGGGCGACGGAGTGAGACTCCAACTCAGAAAAAAAAAAAGAGAAGGCAGTATAAATGTATTAGTTTGTGAAAATGGTACACTAAGATTTTTGCCTTTCAATATTTGCATATCTGACCTCATGAAAAAAGGAAATAAATAAATAATAAATTAAGGGAGGTGAAGAATTGGCTGAAGTGTAGATGAAACAAAAATGGAACATATTGAGTAGTTGTTCAGGCTGGTGACAGGTGTATTATCCTGTTTTCTTATTTTATGTATGTTTACAAATTTCTATAATAAAACACTTGTATAAAAGACAATGCAAAGTTGATCAAATATTAGCTTCTAAGATAGTAGTTACCTGTGGGAGGAATGTGGAAGAAAGTGATTGTTGGGGAATGAGCAAAGTTGGTTCTTTTTCTTAATTACATGTGTATCTGCCTTATAATAATTTGTAGATATTTAGAGAAATGTATTGTACATGTCTTCTGAATGTATACTATACATAAAGAAATTAAATATAACATACTTTTCTCCAAATTCTAACTCAATATCTCTGTATAAAGCAGCACTTGTAGCTTGTTTGTTTTCTTTTAAATTGGGATGTTTACTGATGACATTGTCATGTGGGTTTTAATATGTCAAGGTGGGACTTAAGTCTTAAAACTTATGTGACCCCCTAGGTCATTTAATTTTTACTAAAAGCTGGGCTCGTTGTCTCAGCCTGTAATCCTGCGCCTTTGGGAGGCTGAGGTGAGTGGATTGCCTGAGCCCGCGGGTTCGAGATCCGCCTGGGCAACTTGGCGTGACCTCATCTTCACAATAAATCAAAAATGAGCCAGGTGTGGTAGCGCGCCTGTAGTTCCAGCTACTTGGAAGGCTGAGGCGGAAGGATCACCAGAGCCTAGCAAGGCGAGGCTGCGGTGGCCGGGAGCGGCCACTGCACTCCAGTCTGGGTGACAGAGTGAGACTCCACCTCAAAAAAAAAAAAAAAAAATTTTAATAAAGTTTGGTGAATGGCGTAGTATTAATTTTTGCTGGTATAACTTATTTTCAGCAAAGTCCTCCCCTGCAATGATGTTCACCACTGGGCAGAGCATGAGCAGAGTGATTATCAGAACATGTGTAGAACTGCAATTATCAGAACATGTGTAGAACTGGGTTGAATCAGGAGCAAATCAAGCAACAGAGGTCAGTTCTGTAAAGTATCCTGAGTAGTTTATGCAAGTAAGTCTGCAGGGCCACAGTTCAGTAGTAGACATTTTTACACTCACGTAGAAAACCATTGCAACTGGTTTACTAATAGATGTTGGTGTAAAACAGTGATGTTAGGCTTGGTCACACTGTACTCACCTGGAGAGCTTTAAACCACGCAGTTGCCTGGTTCCCCCCATTTTAAGGATTCTGACTTAATTGTTTTGTTGCAACTTGGGATTGGGGATATTAAATTCCCCCTGGGTGATTCTTTTTTTTTTTTTTTTAGAATAAGTAGAAATTTATTAGGAAAGACCTGGCATCAGGAGAGATCCTGAAAAAGGGTGTGTCACCCCCCCCCCCCACCGTGATTCTAATGAGCAGCCAAGTGTGAAAGTGTGAGCTTGGCTAAATTGCAGTGGGACAAATTTGTTCTCAGCAGATCTGTCTTTATGTCATTTGTTGTCACAAAAAGAGGTTGTTTTAGGCACAGTAGTTTGCTTTAGACTGTATTTAAATGTATAAATAGCTTACAAATACTAAAAAGGAATGAGAAGAATTATAAACATGTGGAGTACATTCTATGTGTTTTCATATTTCTCCTTTGCTGAGAAATGAAAAATATAGTAAAGCACATTTCCTGAATTTAGTGCACAGCTATTTCCTTAAATTATTCCAGATTCTTCCAATAATCCCTACAGAAGCATTCTCTGCAGGGATTATTCCAAAAGGTAAAGAGTATGAGATGGATGAGAAGCTTATGAGAATCCTGCCTCTACTACAGAAAGGTCACTTTCCAGACCCTAGAAGGCTGGGGAAGTGGCATAAGTTGTGTGGTGTATGGAGGTGAATGGGCTTTGGAGTCTGAGTTGTTGATCTGAGTCCCCACACAGCTTCTTAGTAGTTGTTGGGATTTAGACAAGTTACCTAACTTGAAACAGTTATATAAGCCTTATCTGGACAAAAGAAACATAATGATACTGATTATGCAACTTGTAGCAATTCTTGATTCCTCCTTGTCTCCATGCCCTATTTAATGTGCTTTTACGGCAGCTTCCATGGAAAGTCAGAACCTGTTCCCAAATTATAGATCTAGGTGGTTTTATTTGCTTTGGTCAGCAGAAAGTTGTATGAGAGTGTGTTAGTTGAGGCCTAGGATCAAAAGCACTTTTTCTTTCAGAACCCTGCCATCTTCATGAGAACAAGTCCATGTTAGCCTGCTGGTGGATGAGATACCATAGGTAGGAGAACCAAGGTGCCCTTGTTGTAAGCTAGTCACCCCCAGAAACAGAGGCATCTATTCAATCAGTAGCTGAGTACACACGTCTGGAGGAGCTGTGCTGAGCCCAGCCTTTAGAGATGACCTGCTCAACCATGAGTTAACAAGATTTGTAGTGGTTTGTTATATAGCAATAAATTACTAGTTCATGCATCAAGTGCAGACAGGGTGTCCGGATTTAAGGATAGGTTGACTATAAGTTACCTGACAAACAATAGTCATCCTATAGGAACCTATTTTCTGTTTCATTTATTTTAAGTTCACTCTCTTTTTGATGGGGTTGAGTTGTGCAGAAAAGCATGTAGACATGTGTGCATCTGATTGATACTTAAACTCACACAGTCCCACACATCACAGGAGGAGACAGGTAACCACAACCTGATCATTTAGGCCAAGACTAATTGTAAAATAAGTTTTCCTTTACAAATCAGATGTATATTTTCTATACATCTGATTTGTAAATTTCAAGGTGATGGACAGACCTAAGGACATGGCGTTCCTTCCACCTGGGACCTCATTGTCCTTTGTCCACTGTCTGGTATCTGGAAGGTGGCTGAGCCCCCAACAAGCAGCAGGTGGACAGCTATGGTCTACTTGTGGACACTTTCTGATTCCAGTCCCTGCTAACTCTTGGGACACAATCTCGTCCATCATTGAGTCTCAGGGGAAAAGCTGGTAGGGAGGGGTTACCTTCTCATCTCTATTAGAAAAGGGGGATTCAAACCCTTCATTTCTCTGAGGTCAGGGGAGTCAGATTCCTTAAGGGGGCACTTCAGTATGGCAGCCACAGACCATGTGGGGCAGTAGAGAACCTGGAATGCAGTTGTACTGAACTGAGATATGCTGGAAGGCTAAAATGTAGAGTGAGTTTTTAAAATATGCATACAGTGCCCTCCAAAAGAAAAATCACTAATGCTTTTATATTTAATCATATTTTGGATAATTTAGGGTACATAATTATAGTCAATTCCACAATTCTTTTTGTTTTTACGGCTCCTAGAAAATTTAATATGATGCACGTGGCTCACAATTTACTTCTGCTGGAGATTGCTACTTTTAAAAGATTCTCTCCATTGTCAAAGTTCAGGCTGCCTTCTCTAAAGTCCAGAGGCCAGGCAGGTTATAAAATGTGAGACATCGAGGTAATTGTTATTATATTGCTTCTATTTGTGAATAATCTATGTGTACTGAATATATGTACATATGCAATTCATACATGGATATAACGTTTTTGTGTGTGTGCTGGTGTCTCACTCTGTTGCCCAGGCAGGAGAGTGGTGGTATGCCCTCGGCCACCGCAGCCTTGACCTGCCTCAGCCTTCCAAGCAGCTGAAACTTCAGGCACGCGCCACCACGCCCAGCTATGGATATAATTTTATACATAAGGTTAAATAGAAATGTTCTGCATGAAAGTCCAGGTCCCCGTGCAGGGGCGAATCCGTGCCAAAAAAGGATGTGCCTGAAATCTGTTACTCTCCTCTCATGCATCCCAGTGTCTGATTGCAACAACAGTCATTCATGCCTGTGGGGGCGGGGTCTGAAGTTTTATCCAATCAGTAGCGGCAGCATGAGAACCGTCCAATCAGACGCGCAGCTGGAAAGGAAGGGGCGGCTTCCGGGATCTGGCGGGGTCTTTGTCTCTGGCGCCCACACACCCAGCTTGGTCGGCTCTCCACCTCGCCTTCTCCTGCTTTCCAGGAGACCCAGGTCTTTGCGCTGCAGCCTCTGTCGCCTTGTGTCCTGCAGGTACAGGGAAAGACACAGCTAAAACCCAGGACACCGGAAGCGGGAAATGAATCCGGGACCAGCGTCCGAGAGCGGGAGGCGGCGGCTTCCGGGATCTGTCGTGTCCCTTGGTCCTTGCTCCAGAGCTCGGTGCTGTCTCCACAGCCCCCTCTTCTACCCTCCAGAGTCCCCAGATGTCTCCGCCGCGGCCTCTGTGGCCCTGTGACCTGCAGGTACTGCGAGATCCGGAGAGAGGACGCGGGACACCTGGAAGCCCGGAAATGGTGAGTGTTTGTGTCCCGGTGTTCTGGGAGGGGAGCGGCGCTTCCGGGATCTCGGGGCTTTGGTCCCTGCTCCAGCCAGGGCTCGGGGTCTGTCTCCTTTCTCCGGAGACCTAGGTGACTCTTCCGCAGCCTCTGTCCCCTGGGACCGCGGGTCCTAGAGACCCGTAGGGAGGACCCCGGACACCCGCAAGCGGGAAATGGTGTGTGCTGGCGGGCGTTCCGAGGGAGAGGGGTGGCAAAACCGTCCGGGCTGAACTTCCCCTATAGCCCTGAAGTCGAGGCCCCCGTCCCCGCCCGCCGCTCGGGCCTTGATATTCTTCAGCGCAGTGGGGCCTACGCGATTCCTCCCTCCCGGAGCCTTCTCTGGGCCCCTCTGCGCCCGTAGCCTCGCGTTCCCCAGATTGTGCGGGACGACGGGAGGGTCCCTGGGAGGATCCCACTCATGTGTGGGACAGCGGAAGGGACCCGGAGAGGATCCCACTCGTGTGCAGGGACGACGGAAGGGTCCCGGGGAGGATCCCACTGTAGTACGGGTCTCGTGCGTGGGAGGCGCTGTGGTCCGTGAGTCCCCAGTCCCTGATCCCTCCTGTTTAAGATTGAACCGTGGCACCGTTAAAATGTTAAAAGAATTTCATTTTTAAAAAATTTAATTTAATTTAATTTTATTATTATTATTATTATTATTATTTTTTGAGTTGGAGTCTCACTCTGTCGCCCAGACTGGAGTGCAGTAGCCGCTCCCGGCCACTGCAGCCTCGATCTACTGGGCTCCAGAGATCCTTCCGCCTCAGCCCTTCCAAGTAGCTGGAACTACAGGCGCGCACTACCACGCCCGGCTAATTTTTTGATTTATTGTAGAGATGAGGTCTCGCCAAGTTGCCCAGGCAGGTCTTGAACCCACGGGCTCAGGCAATGCACTCACCTCAGCCTCCCAAGGCGCGGGATTACAGGCTGAGCCCCCGAGCCCGGCTGAGCAAACAATTTCATAAGTCGGGACGTCCCCATTTATGGTTTGTGGCTGGAGTCCTCTGAGGAACTTGAAGGGAAAGGCAGGAGGAAGCAAACCACTTTCTTCAGTAACTAATTAGTGATAGTTACATAGTCAACTTATTTGGATTATTGAGTTGGAAATTTTCTGCGCATATAATGGTAGCTTTATTGGTAGTTTGTGAATTGCTTAAGTCTAAATTTTGTTTTTGTCTAATTTAGTATTTTACAAGAAATTCATTTCAGTTCATAGATTTTCTTAGGTTGGATGCCAGGACTCTACAGACATCATTCTAAATGCTCCCTATTTAATTGTTTCACACTTCACAGTAGCATGGGCTTTTCCAGCAGTTTTCCTGTGTTTGGCAAGCAGGGTCTCAAATACATGACTCTGTTCCCAGAGCCTGTTTTGGGCCCTGTAGGAAAACCTAAATTTCCAGTTTCATGCTCACATTTCCAAATGGCAGCTAGGAAATGGTGAGTGGGGTCTGATGTCCTGTTGGGAGAGGGGTGGCAGAACTGACCTTACGGAACCCACGCCTCCCCAGGAGCTCCAGAGTTTGCACCAGCATCCCAACTGGCACAGGTTGGGGCTGTGCTAGTAGCTGGGACCCCAGGATCCTGTCCTATCCCTGCATGACTCCTCACTGCGGGAGCAACTACTGCTTTTCAAATAACGGCATGATGAACTAATTTTTAAAATTACTTTTCAACATAATATTTTCATTGTGTCAGATTTTTTTCACATAGCAGTGGGTGGCTATTTTGAAAACATTTGTTTTCTGTTTCTGAGCATTGCACATGAGAGGAAAGCAGAGAATAATCCCCTGGTACTCCACTGTAAGAAATCTCTGTGTCTCCTCCTTGTATTTTCCCTAGCCACACTGCTTACTAGAATGTCTTTGAAACTTTACAGGGTGATGTGTGAATATCTTTGGAAACTTTATAGGGTGATGTGTCCTCAGCCACACTCCCGTCTTTTCTTGATTCTGGGTTTCACAATTGTCTGGGGATGACACAAGATGCCCACAGTTGGTTTCTCTGTTGGAGTGTCTAGTGAATACCAGCCTTTGGGTCGTTTCCTCCCAGAGGGCAGTCTGATGTATGGGTCAGAGCCTCTTTGTGGGGGAGGGGGGCAACTGAATGCCCTGGGGCTGATAGGAGTCTTCTAAAAAAAAGGGACCCTTTGGAACATTAAGATTTTCTTCCACCAGGCTAAGCAACATAGTGAGATCTCGAGTCCTCATCTCTACAAAAAATCAAAAATTAGCCTAGTGTGCTGGTGTGTGCCTGTAGTTCCAGCTACTTGGGAGACTGACATGGAAGGATTACTTGAGACCTGGAAAGGGTGTGGTGAGCCATGATTGTGCTATTGTACTCCAACCTGGGCAACAGAGTGATTCTGACTCACAAAAGAATTTGAGTTATGTGAGATTAAATGATGGATATTCATTAAATAGTTAGCTCATTTCCAAATAAAGTATAATACTAGGACATTAATTTCAAGACATGAGTTTTATCTTCCATACATTAAGCTTTATTCAGAAGAAAAAAAAGATGTTTAGGATGTTAGTAACCATGTCCTGTATCACATGTAAAAATGGTTTAATTAAGCCAGGCTCGGTGGCTCAGCCTGTAATCCCGTACCTTTTGGGAGGCCAAGGTGAGTGAATTGCCTGAGCCTGAGGGTTCGAGACCCGCATGGGCAACTTGATGAGACCTCATCTCTACAATAAATAAAAAATCAGCTGGGCGTGGTAGCGCATGTCTGTAATTCCGGCTACTCGGAAGGCTGAGGCAGAAGGGTCGCCGGAGCCCAGCAGTTCGAGGCTGCGGTGACCGGGAGCGGCCACTGCACTCCAGTCTGGGTGACAGAGTGAGACTCCAACTCAAAAAAAAAAAAAAAAAGGTTTAACAGCCTGTAATCCCGTGCCTTTGGGAGGCTGAGGTGAGTGGGTTGCCTGAGCCCGCGGGTTCGAGACCCGCCTGGGCAAATTGGCGAAACCTCATCTCTACAATAAATCAAAAAAAAAAAAAAAAAAAAAAAATCAGCCGGGCGTGATAGCGCATGCTTGTAATTCCGGCTACTCAGAAGACTGAGGTGGAATGATCACCGGAGCCCAGCAGGTCGAGGCTTCGGTGGCCGGGAGTGGCCACTGCACTCCAGTCTGGGCGACAGAATGAGACTCCAACTCAAAAAAAAAAAAAAACATTTATAGAGAGAACAGAGACCTCAAATAAATGTATGTAAAAATATAGCCTACATATCAGTTTTAGTTAATTGGAATTTTGGGTATAGAGCTTCTGGAAAATGTTTTTATTAGGTTTTAGGAGGGTAAACAGCAAACATTTATTTTTTCTTTTTTTGAGTTGGAGTCTCACTCTGTCGCCCAGGCTGGAGTACAGTGGCATGCTCATAGCCACTGAGACCTTGAACTGCTAGACTCAGGTGATCCTTCTGCCTCAGCCTTCCAAGTAACTGGAACCACAGGCACATGCCACCATGCCCAGCTAATTTTTTGATTTATTGTAGAGATGATGTCTCACCAAGTTGCTCAGGCTGTTCTTCAATCCCTGGGCTCCGGCAATCCTGTTACCTCAGCCTTCCAAAGTGCTGGGATTACAGGCGTGAGCCACCATACTTGGCCTAGCAAACATTTTTTTTTTAAATGGTTTTCTTTTTTTCTGATATTTATATCTACAAGAAGTTTTGAAGGTAAGGTTTATTAGCGGGCCAGGTGATCAATATTTAAAGCTGTTTGTCTTTGAAATGTTTTAATACACTATTTCCTTTCTGAGTATATAGTTTAATTGGCTTAGGAGAGTAGGCAAAAAAGATGAAACAAAGAACAAAAAAAGTGTCTATCACATTCTAAAAGTAAACCAAAATTTAAAATCAAATGTATACCTGAATATATGACTCAAAATCAGCACAAATAAACATGCATGAGACCAGAACCAAGAAGTTCTTTACCTGAGGCACTGACATTACTGCCGAGTGTGTTCAAAATACAAAAACTCAAGTTTTACCTCAAATCTCTTGAATCAGAATCTGTGTTTTAACACTTTCAGGTCATTGTTGTACACAATAGCACTTGAGAACTAACTTCTAATTCACCATGATTCTTCCACCTGAGAATTATATACAGCTGATTCTGTATGATGTAGCTATGACATTCAAAAATGTGTTGATGCCTTAGTTTTATACTTATAAATGCCTTTAGTTTTATATTTCATGTTTTATATAGGCATAATATCTATACTAGTTTTGTATATCCTATGTTTAAAAGTTTCTTATTGAGTAGTTCAAGTCACTTGTATAAATCAGAATCACTTTTCTGAACTCATTTTGTCTTGGATCCAATGAAGAACTCTACTCATGCCCGCATGGTCAGTGTGCTACTTATCTATTTATTTTTATTTCAGAGACTATTGATGTTCAGGGATGTGGCCATAGAATTCTCTCCAGAGGAGTGGGAATGCCTGGACCCTGCTCAGCGGAATTTGTATAGGGATGTGATGTTAGAGAACTACAGAAACCTGGTCTCTCTGGGTGAGAATAACTTGCCTCTGAAGTATCTAATACACTCCAAAGTTGTATTTCTGTTTTTGTGCCGAATGTCTCAAGATCGTGTGCTTTGTATGAATGAGTTTTCAGATTCCTGCTTTCAGAGCAAAAACTGAGGTTTAGGTGATGTAAAAAGTAATAGTCATTTTGTTTGATTTTGGCATTTACCTTCCTTTTTGAGGTGGTATGCAAGCTTCACTCTAGTTTACTGGTGATTCTAGAAATTCAACAGTATAAAATATTGTTGCTTCCACCTTAAAATTCTACTCCTCTCATTTTGATTGAGTCATACTTGAAAGTAAAGCTCAGGATTCACAAATTTAAAATGTTTTCTAATATTCTAAAGCGGCTGGCAGGTAGCAGTAGTTGGGGAAATAAATTTTTAGATTCTTCTATAATGTTCTCTTTACTGAACACAGTACTGAGTTGGAAATTAACAAACCTTCAACAATAATCATGTGGCTTTTTTTCTAATAAAACAGGCCTCACTATTTTTAAGCCGGCCCTGGTCACCTTTTTGGAGCACTGGCAAGAGTCCTGGAATGTGAAGAGAAAGGAGACAGTGGCCAAACACTTGGGTAGGTAGGAGTGAATGAAGCAGATACACGGGTGAAAGGTCCAAAAGTCAAAAAGGAAGATAGGTTTTGAAGTGTGAATTAGGAAGCTCTGCTTCAATGGAAATGATTTTTGAAAAATCTGAGTTTCTCTTGCTTCCCATGCTCTTAAATTATCTGACGATATTCCCCTTGTTTCTGTGATCTACCCTCAGCTTCACAATGAGAGTCAAAGTTCTCCCCTTGTCCTGTGAGGGCTTCATAATCTGATATCTTGACTTGTGGGGGTACTGTCTGGGGGGAAAATTTGTGCATGTTACTGACTTCTTTGTGTCAAGCCATATTTTAAGTTCTGTTTTTGCCTCATGTCAGAAGTGTGTGAGTAGGGTGGTCAACAGTGAAATTTGCCTCAGAAGTATAAGGAGTACTGTGGACAGGTGTCATATATTTTCTAGTTTAGTAATTTACAGTCCTATGGTGGTTCCCCAGGTGATTGTACAGAAATTGAGGTTTAATAATTTCATCAGAGAACAAAGAATCTCCCTAAATGTAAGAAAATATAACCCTATGTTTCACTTCAGCCTATCATTTTGTCTAGCCTGAATTAAGATTGGAAACTTAAATTCAATATGAGTTGGAGTCTCACTTCATCGCCCAGGCTGGAGTGCAGTGTGGCAGGCTCATGGCTACCTACCCCAGTGTTGACCTGCTGGGCTCAGACTATCCTGCCTCAACCTTCCAAGTAGCTGGAACTATAGGCATGCGCTACCACACCTTGCTAATTTTTTGATTTATTCTCGAACCCGTGGGCTCAGGCAATTCCCTCACCTCAGCCTCCCAAAGTTCTGGAATTACAGACTTGAGCCACCGTACCTGGATAGTTCTTTTTTAGATTACACAAATAACTGACATTATACAATGTTTTTATTTCTCTTTTTTTGATTACTAGAATGTTCATCTGATTCATCCATCCATGTTGTCAAACTGGCAGAATTACCTTCATTTTGGTTTAATAATAATCTGCTATGTTTTGTGAATAATTGACTATGAACATAGGGGTGCAGATATCTCTTTGACATAGTGATTTCATTTCCTTTGGCTATATACCCAGGAATGAGATTGAAAGTTTGAATGGTGCTTCTACCTTTTTTTTTGTTTTAGTCAGGGTTTTACTGTTGCCCACACTGGATTCCAGTGACATGATCACAGCCCATAGTGACCTTGACTTCCTGGGCTCAGGTGATCCTCCTGCTTCAGTCTCCTGAATAACTGGGTCTCCTGAGTAGCTGAGTAAGTAGTGTACATCATCATGCCTGGCTAATTTTTCCCTTTTTTGTAAAGACAAGGTCTCACTTTGTTGCCTAGACTGGTCTCAAACTTTTTGTCTCAAGGAATCCTCTCACTTTGACCTCCTAAAGTGTTAGTATTACAGGAGTGAGACACTTCACCTGGCCTTATTTTTAATTTTTTTGAGGGCGCTCTGTATTGTTTTCTATAATGGCTAGATCAATTTCTAAATCCGCCAACTGAGTACAAGGGTTTTGTTTTTCTCATACCTTTGCCAACATTTATCTCTTGACTCTTTGATAATAGCCAATTATCAAGTGTGATGTGATATCTCATTGTGGTTTGACTTGTATTTCTTTGATGATTAATGAAATTGAGCACCTTTTTATAAACCTGTTTGCCACTTTTATGTCATCTGTAGAGAAATATTTACTTAGGTCCTTTGTACATCTTAAAAACAGATTTCTTTTTTTTCCCCCCTATTGAGTTGTGTGAGGTCCTTGTATATTTATTTTGGATATTAAACTCGTTTTTTTTGTTTGTTTTTTTTGAGCTGGAGTCTTAATTCTGTTGCCCAGGCTGGTGTGCAGTGGCATGATCCTAGCCACTGCAGCCTCGACCTGCTGGGCTCAGGCAATCCTCCTGTCTCAGCCTTCTAAGTAGCTGGAACTACAGGCACGTGCTACCACACCCAGCTCATTTTTTGATTTATTGTAGAGACAAGGTCTCACCATGTTGCCCAGGTTAGTCTCGAACCCACAGGCTCAGGCAATTCTCTCGCTTCGACCTCCCAAAGTGCTGGGATTATAGGCTTAAGCCACCGCACCTGACCCTTGGATATTAAACTCTTATCAGATATGATTTTGGCCAATCCTTTGGTTATGTTTTTCATATTGTTCTTTGTTTCCTCTGCTGTGCAGAAATGCTTTAGTTTGATATAGTACCATTTATTTTTATTTTTTGCTTTTGTTGCTTGTGCTTTTTTTGATGTGGTATATATTCAAAAAAATCAGTTGTGCCAAGAGTAGTGTAAAAGGGATTGTTCTCTATGCTTTCTTCTAGAAGTTATAGTTTGTGGTCTTACTTTGAATGTTAATCCTTTTTGATGTATTTTTTGTATATGAGATAAATGTTTAACTTCATCATTTTGCTCTTGGGTATTTTTGCCTTATTTTTTGAAGAGACTACACTTCCTTTTTTGTGTGTGTCTTGGTGCACTTGTCAGAGATTAATTGACTGTATACACATGGCTTTATTTCTGGTTTCTATATTCTATTTCATTGGTCTGTGTGTCTGTTTTTATTTTAGTACCATACTCTTGATTAGCATCACTTTGTAATAATTTGAAATGAAACGATGTCATACCTACAGCATTGTTTTCTTTCTCAAGATTGCATTAGTTATTTTGGGTCATTTGTGGTTTCATAGAAATATTAAAGTTTTTTGTGAAAAAGACCACTTTTAATAGGAATTGCTTTGGATATGTAGATGGCTTTGTATAGTAAGGATACTTTCTCAATATTTTGGACTCAGGTGATCCTTCTGCATCAGTCTTCCAAGTAGCTGGAACCCACAGCTGTGCACCACCATATCAGGCTAGTTTTATTTTTCACTTATTGTAGAAACAGTGTCTTGCCAAATTGCCCAGGCTGTTCTTGAACCACTGAGCTCAGAAAATTCTCTTGCCTCTGCTTTTCAAAGTGTTGAGACTACAGGCATGAACCACCATGCCTGGCCAGAATTTTATACTTTTTGATACTATTGTAAGTGAAATTCTTAACTTTTTTCTCAGTGTTTCTTGTTAGCATATGAAAATGTAGCTGATTTTTATATGTTAATTTTGTGATTTCAGCATTACAGAATGGGTTTATTAGCTCTAGCTTTTTCGTTTTGTATAATGTTTAGGGTTTTTATATATATAAAATCACCTCATTTGCAAGCAGAGAGAATTTCTTTCTTTTGTTTCTAATTTGAATGCCTTTTATTTCTTTTTTTACCTAATTGCTCTGGCTCGATCTCTCAATGCTATATTGAATAGAAGCGGTAGAAATATGGGGTATTCTTGTCTTGTTCCTAATACTAGAGAAAAAATTTTCAGGATTTTATTGTTGTGTATAGTGCTACCTGAAGGCTTGTTTTATAAGTCTTTATTATGTTGAGGTACATACTTTTATACACGTATTATTTCTAGTTTTTATAAGATTGTATTGAATTTTGTCAGATACTTTTAATAAACATTTTGAGATGACTACAGTATTTTTATTCTTTACTTTGTTACTGTGGCAGTATATTATTTTTATGGATTTGTGTATGTTGAAACATCCTTGCGTCCCACAGATAAATCCTATTGTTTATGGTGTATGATCCTTTTAATGTGTTGAATTTGGTGTCTGATATTTTGTTGAGAAATAAACACAATCTTCATCACAAGAAAACCACATTGGCTTGTGGTTTTCTTTTCTTGCACTGGCTTCATTATGAGGATAATTTGGCCTTGTAAAATGAGTTTGGAAGTGTTTTCTCCCTTCATTTTATAGAAAGGTTTGGGAAAAATTGACATGAATTCTTTAAGAGCTTGGTAGAAATCACCCGTGAAGTCATTCAGTTGTGGACTATTTTTATTGGGAGATTTTTGGCTATCGTTTCAATCTTTTTCTTCATTATTGGTCTGTTTAGTGTTTCTGTTTCTTCGTGATTTAATAATGGTGAATTAATTGTTTCTAATAATTTATTTTAATTTATCCAATTTGTTGTTATGACTCTTCCTCATAGACAATATCCTTTGTAGTTCTGTGTGATCAAAGTAATGACTTGTGTGGTTTTTTTTAAAATAATTTTTTCAGGCTTTTGTTTTTTTCCCCTAGGTTAATCTAGCCAGAATTTTGTCAACTTTGTTTTCTTTTAAAAGTTCAACTCTTAGTTTCTTTTATCTCTTTCTAGCCTCTATTTAGTCTCTTTTTGCCCTAAATCTTATTATTTTCTTAATCATACTAATGTCAGGATTATTTTGTTCTCATTTAGCTTTCTTAGGCATAAAAGTTGGGTTGTGTATTTGAGATTTTTCTTCCCTTAATGTATGACTTTATTATTATAATCTTTTGTTTTAGAACTGCTTTTTTGCATCCCAGATGTTTTGGTTTCTTATGTGTCCAATTTCATTTGTCAAGATACTTTATTTTCCTTCAGATTTTTTTCATTTTCCTAAAATTATTTAGTAGCATGTTGTTTAATATGCACATATTTGAGTCTTTCAAAGAGCATGGCACTGGTATATGGTGAAGTTCTTTTTTGCTGCATCATTATATTGCCAAAGACCTGAAGAAAAGAACTTCCTTTTATAACAGACCACTTGTGATAATGAACCCATTCTTATAACAAGTAAATTAATCTATTTATGAGAGTACTGCTTTCATGGCCTAATCACTTAAAGGTTCAAACTCTTAATTCCATCACAACGGCTATTAAATTTTAACCTAAATTTTAGAAGTGACATTCAGTCTATAGCACCATCTATTTACTGGAATTTAAAGTCTGTATGTAATTATTGTTATGTAAGAAGTTTCTATTGCAGTGTTGTTTTCATTTTATAGTTTCTTAGTTTTCTTTTTTCTCTTGTGCTGTCATCTCTTTTGTTTTGCTTTTTATTCTTTTGTTACATGCTTTGATTTCTTTCTCTTTTAAAAAAAAGTCTGCTACTTTTTTTAGAGGATTTTGTGACACATAAAACATTTATAAACATTTAGACAGCAATTTAACTTAAGTGCATAGAATTACTCTACAAGATTTCTCCCCTCCACACATTTTATATTAGATCATATGTTAAAACTTTTTATATTGTATATCCATTAACAAATTATTGTGGCAACACTTATTTTAAATACTTTTGTACCTCTTTTACTAGAGTAAATAAATGTTATGTACTACCATTACAGTATTAAAATATTGAATTTCACTATGTGTTTACCATTTCAAGTGGGATTTATGCTTTTATATGTTTTTATATTGTTAGCATTTCATCATTTCAACTTGAAGAATTCCCTTCAACATTTCTTATAAGGCAGGTCTAGTGATAATGAATTGTCTCACCTTTTTCTTGCAGGGATTGACGAGTGTGAATGTCTTGATTTCTCCTTTAATTCTAAAGAATAGCTTTGTTGGACATAGTCTTCTTAATTGTCAGGGTTTTTTTGTTTTGTTTTGTTTACTTGTCAGCACTTTGAATATGTGATCTTACCCCCACCTGGCCTGCAAGGTTTCTTTGAAAACTCTGCTGATAACATTATAAAAATTCACTTATGTATGAAGAATCTCTTATTGCTTTGAAGATTCTCACCTTGTCTTTGAAGTTTGATGCTTTAATTATAATGTGTCCTGGGACAATCTTTATTAAATTCTTGCTGTGAGTATTTTGAGTTTTGTGAACCTAAATGTTCATATTATTTCCAAGATTTGGGAATTTATAATACATCATATCTTTAAATAATTTTTTTTTTTTTTTGCCTTTATTTCTCTGCTCCACCTGAAAATTCTTTTTTTTGCCCCCCAGTATTCAACTTTATTGAGGGCATGAGTGACTTCAAGGGATCCCTGGGTGTCTGGGAGTTCTGTCTGGCATCTGCCTGGATAGTGGCCCCATGGCTGGCTAGGGATGAGATCTCTACCACCTGAGTTTATTTGAAGGTGTGACTCTCTGCTCAACCCTTCCTAAAGCTTTTGGGCCCAAACGTGGCTGACTAGCAGGGGTGGTTGCAGTAGGGCTGCTTTCATGATTGGTGTGGGCTCTGGAGGTCAGCATCTCACACTTCGGGCAGGGCTGGTACTAGTCCTTACCCAGGGAGGTAACCCGCTCAGTGCAGTATACCTTCTTGTTGCATTTGGGTTACTTGGACATGGCAGTGCAGGGTCCGTGATGCAATGATTGGGACTCAAAAATCCTAATATATATATTTGTTTACTTTTGAACAAATTTATAAATTCCATAGGACCGTCATGTGTTCCTTGCTCTTTGATTGATTTATTTTCCTTCTAATTGACTACTTTTACATGACTTGCCTTTGAGTTTGCTGATTTTTTTTCCCCCTGCTTGCTGATTTTTTTTTCCTTGCATAAATAAGTCTCCTGTTAAAGCTTTGTGTTTCATTTTTCAGTTGTCATTCTTTTTTAAAGAGACAGGGTCTTGCTTTATGATCCAGACTGGAGAGCAGTGGTGCAATTATAGCTTACTGCCACCTTAAATCCCTGGCACGAAGTGATCCTCTTTTTTTCATTTTCTTAAAGTGCTGGGATTATAGGTATGAGCCATTGTATCTGGCCCAAATTCTATCATAGTTTACTTGAGTTCCAGGATTTTGGTTAGTTTCTATTTTATAGTTTTTAATTCTATTAAAATTATCATTTTCTTTGTGCTTTGTTCCATGAAATTTTTGGATATATATCTGTTATTTTGCATCTAGATGACATTTTGAAACCTTTGTTAACCAATTCTCAGATCTCCATTTCTTTAGAGATGGTTATTAAAGCTTAATTAGTTTCCTTTGGTAGTTTTATGTTCACCTGATACTTTATGATTGATGTGGCCTTAGATTTGTGTCCTTGAATCTGAAAGAGCAAATACCTCTTCAGTCATTGACTAGTTTGGAGAAGTAAATACCTTCTCCCTTTGGGTTTCTAGGCTGATGACATTTCCACTGAGATTATAATTGAGTGTGTTGGAGCCAGGTCGCATGACTGCAACTGAATCTACAAGTGGGTTCCATGGTTGGCATACCTGTTATTGGGGCACCAGACAGTTTTGGATCCTGTCCATTTCCTGGGGAGACTGAACTTTTTTTGGAATTTTGATCAGTAGGACTGGTGATGAGATAAAGAAATGCCAATGTTTTTGTAGATGGGAGGGCTGATAGAATAAATGTGGACAGGTGTCTCTGGGAGGGGTCTCACCTAGTCATTGTCCAGACCCCTGGATGGGCAGGACTGACCCCCTGATCACAGCAGAGAGGGACCTGAACAGAGTCATAGGGCTGCTGTGGGACACAGCTGAGACCAAAGTCTTAGCTGTGTCTCTGAGTCCATGGTATGTCTCCCTCCAGGTTTCTGTGTAGGCAGGACTGCTCCCAGACCCTGGCTGACAGAGACTAGAGGTGAGTTACAGGGCTGCTTTGAGATTCACAGTGAGATTGATGTTAGCAGACTGTCTTCATGGACAGATATGTACTTGTAAGCAGGTCCCAGGTTGAGCACAACTGCTCCTGAACTGTGGCTACGTGTTTCTAGAGCCAGGATACCAATACTGCTTCAAGATCCACATTGAGATCAATGCTGATAGTCCTACATCCAGGGGCATAGGTGGATGTTTCCCCCTGAGTGTCCCTGGTGACCAGGACTTGTTCCAGATCATGGCTGCAGGGTGAAGAAGGTGGGTTTTGCCTGATTCAGGGGCCACAGACAGAACCAGATCTGTAGGCCTGTCCACTGAGACAAGATTAATCCTCCTAGGTATCTTGGCAAATGGTTCTAGTGGCAGTACTGAGGCTAAATGGGCTATAGCTAAGATGACAGTGGGATGTAGTCATTTTTTTGTTGTGTAACTGGGACCACAATTGTCAAGCCTGCACCTCAGGCAGAATTGGTCATGCCTGCCTAGTGCCCAAGACAAAGGAGGCAAGGAAGACAATTGGAGAGGGCAGGCCCTCACATGAGGGGCAAGCTTAACAAAATAAATATGCAGTGCCTGTTAGTTTAAATTTAAGTTTATGCAGCCGTCAAGAAATCATTAAGATTCATGTTGATCTTTTCCAGTCTGTATCTATATTTTGGTATAGTTTAATTCTGAATATTTACTTTATATTTTAGTAGTTTGTTACCATATTTTATAACATTTAGGTTTTTCCTTTATTTGCAAATTTAAAGATTTTCTGTATTAAAACCATTATATTTACTGTAATAATAATACCAATATACTAATAGCATAATAATGAAAGTTTCCTAGTATCTTAAATGCTTACTTATTAAAAATGTCTGATTAGAACCTATTATTATTGATAGTAATGCATTTTCTGTGCAGTTTTACTGCCGTTCATTGAATTCCAGTGATATAAAATGCCTAGTCTTTAAGGGTGCACACAGTTGAAAACTAAGTATCTAAAGGATTAATTTTAATAGCATGTCTATGTAGCATTTGATATTTTATGCATTAACATTTATCTTATTCTTGCTTTCAATTCTATAATATTGCGGAATTTTCTTCTGAGATGGTGTTTCCTCAGATCAGTTGCTTTTAAACCTTGATATTATGAATTGGATGATAATTTTTAACTCTATACCCTTTATGACTATGAGATGTTTATATCTCAGTTATATGCCTGTTGCCTATTAAACTATCTATGTGCTTTTTGCCTGTGTAAATGTTGCCTCTACTTTCATGACTTTTGTTGTATTTTTTAAAATTTATTTAATGATTATTTTATTCTATGTGAGTAGTGAAGAAAAAAATTGAAGTTAGAATCTATTGTGTGAATGCATATAATTATGTAAGATACTTTTTTTATTTGAAGGTGGTTTTGGGGAAATTTTGTTACGATCTCTTTTAGGTAGTCCTACTTTTTTTTTTTTTTGAGTTGGAGTCTTACTCTGTCCCCCAGACTGTAGTGCAGTGGCACACTCCTGGCCACTGCAGCCTCTATCTGCTAAGCTCTGGCTGCCCTTTCACCTCAGCCTTTCACGTAGCCAGAACTATAGGCATGTACTACCATGCCCAGCTAATTTTTTATTTATTGTAGAGACGAGGTCTCACCAAGTTGCCCGGGTGCGTCTTGAACTTGTGGGCTCAGGCAATCCACTTGCCTCGGCCTCCCAAAGTGCTGGGATTACAGGCTGAGCCACCAAGGCTGGTCAGTCCTATATTTTAATTGTGAAAAACATGCAATTGTCATCTTAAACATTTTTACATGTACAGTTTAGTAGTGTTCCTTACAGTTGCGTTGTTTTGGAAGGGGTTTCCAGCTCATTCTTATTTCACAAATAAAAGTGATATCCATTAATCAACAGATTGTTAATTCCTCCTCTGTCCAGCTTCTAAAGAAAGCCATTCTGCTTTATGTTCCTCTGAGGATGACTACTTTAAATATTTTATATAAATGTGACCATACAATGTATGCTTCTTTTTGACTGTCTTATATCACTTAACATAATGTCCTCTAGGTTTGTACTTATTGTTATACATGTCTTGGTGTCTGTTATCTAAGGTGGGAAATATTCCACTGAATGTATGTGTCACATTTGTTTAATCTCCTTATCTATAAAGGGACATTTAGGTTTCTTTTAGGTATTCTGTGTATTGTGGCAATGTACATGGTAGTGTAAATATCTATTACATTGTCAATATATTTGAGATATTTTGGATACACTGATGTAATACCATGTTCATGTTCTTGGTTTTGTTGCCTGGGTTTTTGATATTATATCCAAAAGAATTATTGCCAAGACCAATTGTTATGAAGCTTTTAAAAAATGTATTCTTCTAGGAGTTTTATGGTTATTGGTCTTATGTTTACATCTAAGTTAATTTTTTAAATTGAAATCTTGCATTTGTGCATATATATATTATAAAATGGTTAAATCCAAGTATTTAATGTATTCATTACCTCATGTGGTTGTTATTTTGTGTATGTGGTGCAAGCATTTAAAAGCCTCTTTTCTAGCTTTTTAAAAAATATATTTTTAAAAGTTTCCTTTAGAGTCAGGATCTCACTCTGCCACCCAGATTATAGTGCAGTGGCATGATTATATAGTTCATTGTAACCTTGTATTGCTTGGCTCAAGCAATTTTCCTACCTCAGCTTCCCAAATAGGACTATAGGTATGGGTCGTCCTGCTCAGCTATTAAAAAAAAATTATAGAGATGAAGTTTCATTATGATGTGATCTTTCTGACTCAGCCTCCCAAAGGGAGAAAGTGTGAGCTCTTATGCCTGGCCTCACTTAGCTATTGTATATTATGATACCTTCCTGTTAACCATTGTCCTACTGTGCGTAAGAACACCAGAACTTATTCTTTTCTATCTAATTGTAACCTTATACCTGTTAGCCAATCAGTATCTTTTTATCCTCTCCCTCTATTTGCTAGTAAATGTCATACTCTCTGCTTCTATCAATTCTATAAACTTTTTTTTTTAACTTGCTCATTTGAGTGAGACCATGAAGTGCTTGCTTTCTGTGTATGGCTTACTTCACTTAAATCTGATATTCTTCAGGTCACTCCATGTTGTTGGAAATTACAGGATTTTATTTGTTCTTATGGCTGAAGAATATTTCATTGTGCATACACATCACTTTTTTTCATTTATCTCTTGCTGTGCATTTGGGTTGAGTCTGTATTCTGTCTATTATAAATAGTGCTGCAGTAAACATGGAAATGCAGGTATCTTTATGGCACTCTGATTTCTTTTCTTTTAGATATAAGGGGTACCCTCTCCAAAAAACCCTGGAATTTTTATAAAAATTGTGTATTTATTCTTACATGTTTTAATATCAATCACCTTCAAAATATTCTTTGTTTGATGCAATACACCTATCAAGATACTTTTTCCACTGCTCAAAACAGTTTTTGAGCTCATCAATTCTGATGTTTTTAGTGCTTTTGCCATTTTTTGTTTCACCCCTTCCACATTAGCAAAGTGTTTCGCTTTGAATTAGGGGAAACAAAACAAGAGAAAAAGACTTCTTCAATCAGGGGAAACAAAACAAGAAGTCACTCAGGGCAAGAGTATGTGAATAGGGAGGGTAACTCATGGGGGAATGCCATTTTTGGTTCAAAAAAAAATTGCTGAAAACTCAGCATGTTGTGTGCCAAGGGTACTTGTAAATCACCCATTATGAAATGGGCAAATTAGTTGAAAGAATCTCCAAAAAAAAATTCACTGAAGCCAGTTGCAGCCTCTCACAATGATGCTGGCTGGTACACTGATGTCAGTGGGTTCCTAGAACACAAATTTTGTTGGGAAGCCTATAATTCAAGGGGCCTGCCCTTCAAAAAATAAGTCAATTTTGGGGATGGGTTCTCTTTGTATATCCAGTCATGGAATTGCTGGATCATATGGCAGCTTTATTTTTAATTTTTTGAGGAAGTTCCATACAATTTTTATAGTGCCCATACTAATGTATAATCCCTCCAACGCTGTGAAAGCATTTGCATTTCTTCACATCCTTACTAATACTTTTTGTGTTTTTATTTTTTGTCTGGAGTGAGGTAGTGTCTCATGGTTTGAATTTGCATTTCCTTGATAAGTGGTGACATTGAGCATCTTTTTATGTACCTGTTGTCCATATGTATGTATTTCTTCTTTTGAGAAATATCTGTTGAAGTCTTTTGACCATTTTAAAATTGGGTTATATGTTTTTTTGTTTTGTTTTGAATTTTGAAAGTTTCTTATATATTTTGAACATTAAGCTCTTGTCATATGTATAGTTTATGAATATCATCTCCCATAGTGTAGGTTATATCTTCACACTGTTAGTTGTTTCCTTCAACATGCAAAGCTTTTCAGTTTGATGCAATCTCTGTTGCTCATTTTTGCTTATTTCCTTTGTTTTCAAGACCTTTTTTTTTTTTGAGTTGGAGTCTCACTCTGTCGCCCAGGCTGGAGTGCACTGGCACACTCAGAGCCACCCCAGCGTCAACCTGCTGGGCTCCGTCGATTTTTTAGCCTCAGTCTTCCATGTAGCCGGAACTCTAGGCACGTGCTTCCTTGTCCAGCTAATTTTTAATTTATTGTAGAGACGAGGTCTCGCCAAGTTGCCTGGGTTGGTCTCAAACCCGTGGACTCAGGCAATTCGCTTACCTCGGCCTCCCAAAGTGCAGGGATTACAGACTGGACCACTGAGCCCGGCCTCAAGTCTTATGTTTAAAAGTCTTTCCCAATTCAATGTTGTTGTAAAGTATTCCCCCTGTTTCTGTGTAATTGTTTTGTAGTTTTTCAGTCTTTAATCTATTTTGAGTTCATTTTTATATGGTGAGGAATAGGGTTCTATCCTTATTCTTTTGTGTATAGATATTCAGTTTTTCTTGTATCATTTATTGAAGACAATTTTTTTCCTCCAAAGTGTGTTTGTGGCATCTTTGTTGAAAACCAGTTTGTTTTAGGAGCATGAATTTATTTCTGGGCTCATTGGGTACATTGGTCTATTATGGTAGTCCAGTGCTGCTTTGATTACTGTAGTTTTGTTGTACATTTTAAAGTCAGGGAGTGTGATGCCATCTCATTTTTTTTTCCCCCTCAGGTTTGCTTTGGCTATTCAGGGTGTTTTGTGATTCTGTATCATTTTATAATTTTTTTTTCTCTTTCTGTAAAGAATGTCATTGATATTTTGGTAGGAATTGCATTAAATCATTAGATCACTCACTTTGGGTAATATGGCCATTTTAACAATATTCTTTCAATTCTTGAACATATGATATCTTTATTCATGTATATTCACTTTTTTTGTCCATGCTTTACAGTTTGCAGTTTAGAGATCTTTTATGTTTTTAGTTAAGTATATTGCTAGGTATCTTAATGTTCTTTAGCTATTATATATGCAGAAAAACATTTTACGAAATTCAATATTCTTTATATTAAAACCCAACAAATTAGATATATTAGATATGTACCTCAAAGAAGGCCACATATGACAAACCAATGCTAACAAATTGAACAGAAAAAAGATGAAAACTTTTTCTCTGAGATGTGTAGCTAGACAAGGATATCCACCTTAAGCACTCCTGTTCAACATAGTACTAAAAGTTTTATCAGAGCTATTAGTGAGAGATAATTAGTAAAAGATATCCAAATTGGAAATTGAGAGATAATTAGTAAAAGATGTCCAAATTGGAAAGGAGGAGGTGAAATGCTATCTGTTTGTACACAAACTGTTCTTATATATAGAAAACCCTAAATATCACACCAAAAAACAATTAGAACTAATAAATTAAGTCAAGTTGTAGAGTATATAATGAACATGCAAAAAATAGTAGCAGTTCTGATAGCAAACCATCTGAAATTTTTAAAATTTCATTTAGAGTATCCACAAAAACACGTCATCTCATTTAAGTTATTTGCCTATGACACAAGGTAAAGTCCAACTTACTTTTTTCTCATATGGATTTTCAGTATTTTCAACCTTATTGGTTGAGGAGACTGTTCTTTTATCACTGTGACTTCTTGTTGAGGATAAGTTGGAGTTTTGTGTTATTTGAGGGCCATTTTTATGGTTCACTTGACTATCATTTGGTTCTTTGATGTTGGGCCATGTGTCTTGGTTACTTTGATGTTTTGTGGCTTTCTTGAGAGTTTGATCAGGTGAGAAACAGCTCCCTGTTCCAGCCTTTCTAGAATGACTTACTGACACAGTTCATGTTACACATTCTGAGTGGGGGTGTTGCTTACATTGTGTCTTCTGTTAAAATAGCCCCAGGAACTCTTGTTGAAGATAAGTTTTCAATATACATGATGGTTTGTTTCTGGGATCTCCAGTCTGTTCTATCACCTATTTGTCTTCATGCCAGTAGCACATAGTTTTGATTACTATAACTTTGTAATATGAAATTGAAGTATGATACCTCTCTATTTTTTTTTCTTTTGCAAGATTGTTTGACTATTTGTGTTCCTTAGGATTCCATAAACATTTTAGAATATTTTAATACTTCTTGCAGAAAGTTCCATTGGTGTTTTGAACAAGTATATTGAATCTATAAATTACTGGGTAGTATTGACATTTGACAATATGAACTTTCCCACTCTTGATCCAAGAGTATGGTTGAAAGTTTTTTTAATTTCCACATAATGTTTGGCATACAAGAATTATTTCTGTTTTTGACTTCTGGTTTTCTTCTAATATACTCAGAAATGATAGTTTATATGATTTCTGTCTGTTAACGTCATTTTTGTCTCTTTTGTAACTTTTGAATCTCTGAGTATAATGTTTCTTGTACATCTCTGTTGGCTTCTAGATAGAGTAGGTTGAGCCTCTTTAAGCTTTAGACCATTTTCTTTCTCAAATTTGGAAACTGCTTAGCCGTTATTTCATCAAAAAAGTTACCTACTATTTTTTCTCTTCTTATTCTATGCTACCCATTATGATGGTATTTCATAGGTTCTTTAAGCTCCATTTTTGCTTTTTTTCTGTTTTCTTTTTGTCCTCTTGTCCTTATAATTTCGAATGACCTATTATCCAGCTTGCTGTTTTTTTCCTTCTGCTAGATCAAGTCTGGTGTTGACATTCTCTATGAATCTTTAAATTCAGTTATTTTATTTTTGAGCTCCACACCTTATATTTTGTTTTTGTCATTTAAATGTCTTTGTTGATTGTCTCATTCTCTTCATGCATTATTTTTCTTCTTTTGATTAGTTGTCTGTGTTTTTATTTAGCTTTTTTGGCACGTTTAAGTTAGTTATTTTAACCAAGCATGGTCGCTTGTGCTTGTAATCTTGGGAGGCTGAGGTGGGAGAAGCACTTTAAGTGAGGAGTTTCAGACCAGCCTGGATGACATAGCGAGACCTTCTGTTAAATACTTTTTAAAAGAAATTAGTTGTTATACTGTGTGCCTTAGTTTCAGCCCCTTTGGAGGTTGAGGTAGGTGAACCCCAGAAGTTTGAGGCTGCTGTAAACTATGATTACATCACTCACTCTAGCCTGTGTGACAGAGTGAGACCTTGCCTTTTAAAAAAAAATTGAAAAAATTAATTCATATATCTCTACTTCTTGTGGTTCCCTTGACTATATAGTTTGGTTCCTTGATTGGGCCACAGGTCTTGGCTACTTTGATGTTTTGTGGCATTCTTGAGAGTCTTATCAGGTGAAAAACAACCTCCTGTTCCAGCCTTTCTAGAATGGCTTACTGACATAGTTTGTGTTGGACATTCTAGGTGGGTGTGTTGCTAACATTGTATCTTCTGTGGACTGCTGTGTTTGTTTTTTTATTGTTGTGAAATAGGTTTTCATTTCATTTTTAAAAGAGATTTTGATTTTTTGTTTATCTGAGTTAGTGTGATAGGTGGTTGTTTGTCTCACGACAATCATTCATATTTGTCTTCAGTTGGCCCAACCTGTCATTTTAACTATATCTAATTTTCTTTAATATTGCATTTAAAAAAAAAAAGCCAGGGCATGGCAGTACATGTCTGTACTTCCAGTTACTTGGGAGGCAAAGGATGGTGGCTCACTTGAGTCCAGCAGGTTAAGGGTATGGTGAGCCATGAAGGTGCCACTGCACTTAAGCCTGGGATATAGAATGAGACCCTGCAGCACACACTCACAGAAAAGAAGATTCAGAAGGTATAAGCACCTTGAATTGGGGTTTGATTAAATAAAAATAAGTAAAGAAATAAAATAGCCACAAAATAACACAAAATTTTTGACACGTTCTTTTGTTGTTGTTGCTTGTTTGTTTTTTTCTGAAGCACAAATGAGGAGTGAAATGTTTTTTTCTAACTGAGTTTTGCTATGGTGATCAGTTGTAAGAAACATTTTCTTCTATATATGGTATTACTGGCTTTGAGGCTTTGGTCAGGTCACCTGGGGTGCTGTAGACCTGACTTTTTTCATCCTGTTTATTTAAGTTGTATATTGATTAAAAGTTGACTTTAGTTTTTGCTTTAACTATGACTGTGTTCTGAGCTTGGCTCTTTTTTTTGGTCAGAATCTCACTCTATCACATAGACTAAAGTGCAGTGGCATGCTCACAGCTATCATACTCTTGACCTCCAAGCTCAGGTGGTTCTTCAACTTCAGCCTTTCAAGTGGCTAGAAATACAGGCATTCACTGACATGTCTGGTTAATTTTTTCATTTATTTTAGAGACTAGGTTTCATCATGATGCCCAGGCTGATCTTGAATTCCTGGGCCCAGGTAATCTTCTCACCTTGGCCTCCTAAAGTGCTGGGATTGCAGGTGTGAGCCACCATGCCTGGCTAGAATAGTTTTGTATATTAGATATATATAGTATTCACTGGAATCTAGTCATTGAAATGTTTGAAAATTTTTATGTCTTTCAGAGTTGTATTCTCATTACGCACAAGACCTGTTGACACAGCAGCATGTAGAAAATATATTCCCAAGACTGATACTGAGAAAAAATGCAACATGCTCTCTTGATAATTTACAATTAAGAAAAAACTGGAAAAGTCTAGATGAAAGTGAAATGCAAAGGAAATGTTCTAGTGCTTATGTCCAATGTACAACAGTTAACCATAACAGAAGTTTAACTGCAAAAGTAGATGAAGAACATGGTACAGAACCATGTGTTTCTGTAAGTGAATATCAATGTCAGTCTTTGACATGTATTGTTTGTGATGAAACTCAGAAAAACTTTAATCATGACTCAAGTCCTACTAAATGTCAGAGTACTGATGCTTCAGAGAATTACGATTGTAGCAAATGTGGGAAAATCTTTCATCAGTCCTCAAAATTTATCCATCAGAATATTTGCATTCTCCAGAAATATTACAAATGTAATGAATGTGGTAAAAATTTTAGCCAGTCCTCAAATCTTATTCAACATGAGATCATTCACACTGGAGAAAACTCAAGCATATGTAATAAAGGTGGAAAAGTCTTCAGTCAGTCACTTCATCTAAATAGAAATAAAAAGAATCATACTGGTGAGATACTCTACAAATATATAGAACGGGGAAAAGTCTCTAGCCACTACTCATACCTTATACAACATCAGACAGTTCATAGTGGTGAGAAGCCCTGTAAGCATAAAGACTGGGGCAGAGTCTTTTATGATAGCTCACATCTTACTCATCATCAGGATATTCATATTAGAGAGAAATCATACAAAAGAAAAGAGTGTGGCAAAGCCTCCAACTGTAGTTCATACTTTATTAAACGTCATAAAATTCATACTGGAGAAAAATCCTACAAGTGTGAAGAATATGGTAAAACATTCTACTTTAGTTCAGCCCTTACTCAACATCAGAAAATTCATACTGGAGAAAAGCCCTACAAATACAAAGAATGTGGCAAGATGTTTGCTCATTCCTTAAGTTATGTTCTGCATCAGAGAATGCATAATGGAATCAAACATTACAGATGTAAAGAATGTGGCAGAACTTTTTACTGTAGTTCACACCTTGTTCAACATCAGAGAATTCACACAGGAGAGAAACTCTACAAATGTAAAAAATGTGGTAAATCATTTGCTTATTTTTCAAAACTTATTCAACATCAGAGAATTCATACTGGCCAGAAGCTTTACAAGTGTCAAGAATGTGGCAAAGCCTTTTATTTTAGTACAAACCTTATTCAACATCAAAGAATTCATACTGGAGAAAAACCCTACAAATGTACAGAATGTAGTAAAGCATTTTCTTATTCCTCAAGTCTTATTCAGCATCAGAGAACTCATTCTGGAGAGAAACCATACAAATGTAATGTATGTGGCAGAGCCTTTTATCGTAGTTCACAGCTTGTTGAACATCAGAGAATTCACACTGGAGAGAAACCCTTCCAGTGTAAAAAATGTGATAAATTATTTAGACATCGATCAGCCTTTACTCAACATCAGAAAACTCATACTGGAGAGAAGCCCTACAAATGTACACAATGTGACAAAGCCTTTAATTCTAGTTCAAACCTCACTCGACATCAGAGAATTCACATAGATGAAAAATCACGCAAATGCAAAGAATGGGGTAAAGTACTTTGCTTTAGTCCACAACTTGGTCATCAAAAAATCCACAGTGGAGTTAAACCATACAAATGTAACAACTGTGGTAAATTATTTGCTCATTCTTCAAGTCTAAATGCACATCTGAGAGTTCATACTGGAGAGAAACCCTTCAAATGTAAAGAATGTGGCAAGGCCTTTTACTTTAGTTCAAGTCTTCGTGGTCACCTGCAAATTCACAGTGGAGAGAAACCATACAAATGTAAAGTATGTGGTAGACTCTTTCGTTGTAGTTCGCACCTTATAATTCATCAGAGAATTCATACTGGAGAGAAACCCTTCAAATGTAAAGAGTGTGGCAAAGCCTTCACATGTAATTCACACCTTACTAAACATTGGAGAATCCATACTGGAGAAAAACCCTACAAATGTAAAGAGTGTGGTAAAGCCTTCATGTGTAATTCATACCTTACTAAACATAGGAGAATTCATACTGGAGAGAAACCCTACAAATGTAAAGAGTGTGACAAAGCCTTCACATGGAATTCATACCTTTCTAAACATCAGAGAACTCATACTGGAGAAAAGCCTTTCAAATGTGTAGCATGTGGCAGATCTTTTACTCGGTCCTCAAGTCTTAATACACATCAAAGAATTCATACTGGAGAGAAACCCTACAAATGTAAAGAATGTGGCAAATCATTTAAATGGTCCTCAAATTTGACTCAACATAAGATAATTCATATTAGAGAAACACTTTAAGCATAATTAAGGTGCCAACAGTTTTGTGCAAAATATAAAATTTCAAAATCACTGTAGAGTTTATAGATAAAGAAACATTATAGATGTGATAAACATGAGGAACTATTTAGTCAAAACTTAAGTCTGAGTCGGTCAGAAGATTTACATGAGCAAAGACTGCATAGAACCAGAGTACTTATTCTATAGAATAATCTAATGACATTGCCAAAAGGTAATTTATTTGCCAATGTTTCCCAAAAATCGGGAATATTGATGTTATGGCAGATATATCTTTTAGTAACTAAATATTGGAACTGACATTTCATACATTTCATTGCACTGTACCAACCTAAAATGAGTCACTAACCACCTACTGGTTACACAAGAGTGTGTACACTGGGAGGTAGGGATCATTGTGACCCATGGTGGAGGCTACCCCACAAATAGGCCAAGAAGAGACACATGGACCTGATTTTAAACAAAATGGAGAAGCATTGTAATGTTTATTGCCACAGTGTGACAGTATCTAAATTTCATTATAGTGGGTCTTGGGAAATTATAATTCTCATTATAGTGGGTCTTGGGAAATTAGACCAAGAGAGAAATGACTTTCCCATGATCCAACTGGTACAACCTAGGCATGTTTGAGTTGTGTTCTGTGCTTTGTCCTACCCCTTGTAATTCTGTAAATGCATACGTTAGCTATGTGTAATACCATTCCACAGGAGATGTAACTATTATATATTTCTGATGAGTTCCTTTTGAATGGGATCCTAGCGTGATCCCCATTGTGCAGGATGAGAGACCATCCTGGAGGCCCTGAGAGGGACAACACTATATCTAGGATCACAGAACAAATGAACAAAGGAGTTTCTTACACAGCACTGTGTCCTGAAACCTGTGGCCAGTGCTGCATTCCCAGGAGTCTGAAGTGAGGGTCCATGTTTGCATAATTGTAAACATGTATGGAGTTGACCTGGGGGAGGAGTGTAGGCAGTCAGCAGGCTCAAGATAACTGGATAGATCTTATTGAGAGATAGGTAAAGCCTTGAATAAGTGACCTCATTTCCTTGATAACATACCAAAAGAACTTAGAAGACTGGTAACTAGGCACCCATATTCTAAAGATGATTCAGCTCAGTTCTTCAGAGACTAAAGAAAACAAGATGTTCTGCTGTATTACAACTTTCTAAGGCTCTTGCCTTAGGATGATATGGAATGAGAGCCATATCTGAAGATACAGACTTTGGTTCAACCCTTAACCCCTTACCTTCAATGCTACAGGCTATTTGACAAGAGACACCAGGTAATACAGATCAGGCCCATCCAGGTCAGTTCTCACTTGTTATCCTATCTAGGCAGCCCACATCTCCCCCTTATTGTGGGTAGAGTGAGGAGCAGAATAGTGGCCCTCTTGGGAAGGAGGTGGTTGTTAGGTTCTGGAACAGTGAAGAGTCTTTATGTTCATACTCCACATTATGGTTGGCAGGTTGAGAAGGTATATGTTGGGAATAAAGCTTGTCTACTCAGATACTAGTTCTGAGACCTTGAGTTGTCATGGGTTTCTTCCATGGCTGGAGATGTATGGAAATTCTCTGTCCTTGATCTAGTGTGTGAATTTTTGTTGTTGTTGTTTTAAGTTGTAGTCTCACTCTTTCACCCAGGCTGGAGTGCAGTGGCACACTCATGGCCACCACAGAGTTGGCCTGCTGGGCTTAGGCAATCCTTCCACCTTAGCCTTCCAAGTAGCCGGAACTACAGGCACACTCTACCATGCCCAGCTTATTTTTTGATTTATTGTAGAGATGAGAACTTACCAGGTTGCCCAGGATGGTCTCGAACCCCTGGACTCAGGCAGTCCTCTCACTTCGGCCTCCCAAAGTACTGGGATTACAGGGTGAGCCATTCCACCTGGCCTAGTGTACAGATTTTTTAGTCAGAGTCTCCCCTTGTGGGGAGAGCCTGGCAGGCCATTGGCCAGTTTTGTACTCTCTTTGCAAAGCTCCATACAGGAGATAAATGAGCTGTTTAATGCATTTAACCTCTTCATTTCTTTGCTTAAGGTACAGGTGCACCACACCATCAACCATGGCCAGTACTGGGTTGTGCTGAGAGTAGTTACAGAAGGCTCTTTACCTATACAGCCTAGCACCTGAGATGACCAGGGTGGACCCAGGACCCAGACCTGAGTATGGAGATTACTTTAGGTTAGTGCTAATACCAATTTAGTGGCCCATAGTCTCACTTTCCAAAGAATCTGGCTTCCAGTAGTCCCCATTAACAACTTGGCTATATGCAAAGTTCATGTTCATACACTTGTAGAAATATCAGAAAAAAAAGTTTTGCTTTGTTTTCACATTACACTAGGCTATGAGTATCTTTTCATGTTACTGTTTTTATTATTTTAACTACTAATTGCAGTTTTCTCATGTAGCAGTCAGTGTCTCTTCCCTTTAAGATCTTCAATCCTAATGAACCATCAGTTTTAATAGGGTGGCCTCATTTGTCCTCATAATACTCCTTAGGAAAGACTGTTTTCCATAGCAGTTCAACTTTCAGTACTGATAAAGATTGGTGTAATTCAATTCTCGTGTTATCTCAGTCATACTGCAGGCGATATCTTATGTGTGTCCTAATAGACTACTGTCTGCTTGCTAGAGCTTCCATAACACATTGCCACTTGCTGAGTGACTTTAGAAGCTAACTTTATTTGCTTAATTCTGGAGGCTAAAAATCTAATATCAAAATGTTTGCTGGTTTTTCTCAGTGACTTATATTTTTATATTTTCATGTTTAAAGAACGAAACATTTTAAATTTGATGAGCAACAAATTCATATTTATTTTGGTATAAAACCGAAAAATTCATGCTTAATCCAAAATCACACAGGTTTAGTATACATCCTAAGAGTCTTTAAAATGTCAGTAGCTAAATTTAGGTGTATGAACCTTTTGAGTTTTCTTTTTCTTTCTTTCCCTTTATTATTATGACACTTGTTAATATGTGGGAAGTTAGGAGGGTCCAGCTTCTTATTGTTTAATTAGATAATATGATAGGTCAGTATCTAATTTGTTGAACAGTTTTCTTTGTTTTGAAATTTCTTGTCTGTTTTGTCAAAATCACACTACCATAAATATGTGTGTTTATTAACAAAGGTTCAAGTCTTCTATTGCTCTATGTAAGTCTTTTTATGCTACTACCATGTATTTGATTACTACTACTTTGTAGTAAATAAGAATTCATTATGGTAAATTTAAACTTTAAGATTTTGTTACTCCTTTTAAAAATTGTTTTTAGGACTGGGCTTGGTGGCTCAGCCTGTAATCCCAGCACTTTGGGAGGCTGAGGCGAGAGGATTGCCTGAGCCCAGGGGTTCGAGACCAGCCCAGGCAACTTGGTGAGACCTCATCTCTACAATAAATAAAAAATTAGCTGGGCAAGGTAGTGTGCATCTGTAATTCCAACTACTTGGAAGGCTGAGACAGAAGGAACACCAGAGCACAGCAGGTCAACGCTGGACTCGCTGTGAGTGTGTCACTGCACTCCAGCCTGGGCTACAAAGTGAGACTTTGACTAAAAAAAAAAAAAAATTTTTTTTAGGCTATTGTTTTCCTTTTGATATACATGTGGTTTTGAGAAAGTTGTCAAGTTCTATTAAAAAAGATAGTTGAAAATTTGAAATTCATTGAATTTGTAGATCAATTTATAATATTCTTTATAAATTTATTTTTATAGACAACATCTCACTTTGTCACTCAAAGTGCGATGGTATGTTCCTAGCTGACCCTCCTAATCTCAGACTTCTTGGGCTCCCTAGCTTCTACAAGTTCAGGTGTGCCACCACATCCAGCAATTTTTAAAAAATTTTATTGTAGAGTTAGTGTTTTGCTTTGTTACCTGTGCTGTTCTTTAACTCCTGGCCTTAAGTGATCCTCCTAGCTAGACTTCCAAAATGTTGAAATTTTAGACGTGAACCACTGAACTGAGCCAAGGAATTGTTTTCTTAATTGATTCAGTTTTCAGATTGTTGATTGCAAGTGTATAAAAATCTAATGTAATTTGCATGTTCATATTGAATCTTGTGACACAGATACACTCTAGTAATTCTAATGATTTTCAAATTTTTCTTACCCTTTTTTTATGTGGAAGTTTTTGTTGTGTGCAGTGTAATACAGTTTTTTTTTCCTAATCTGGAGAATTTATTTCATTATAGTATGAATTTGCTGGCTAATTCTTGCAGTACAGTGTTGGAGTGTAGGAAATGAAGTTTTTGTCTTGTTCCTAAAATTATAGGTAAGGCACTCATTCTTTCACCACTTAGTATAATGTTAGTTTTAGGTTTTCATAGGTGACTTGTGGCAGGATTCTTTTTTGGAGACACGGTTTTGCTTTGTTTCTGCAGTGTCATGTCAGCTTTCTGTAACCCTAGACTCTTGGTCTTAAGTGATCCTCCTGCCTCAGCTTCTTCAATAGCTGGGACTTTAGACATGTCCCACCATGCCTAGCTGATACTTCATTTTTTTTGTAAAGAGAGACTCTGGCTGTGTTGCCTAGAGTGGTCTCCAATTCCTGGGTTTAAGCTGTTCTCCTGTCTCAGCCTCCAAAGTGTTCAAATTATTATACATGAATGAGCCACCACAGCCAACCTTAATATTTTCTGTTATTGGGCTGGGAGTTTTTTTTTTCTTTTTTTCTTTAATAAAATGGGTGTTAAATGTGTCATATGTTTTTCTGTTGCTTCAAATTTTTTGTCCTTTATTTAAGTAAAGTGTATTATTGTAATTGACCTTTGGATATAAGGCCAATATTACATTTGTGAAAATAAAATCTCACTTGGTCATTGTGTGTAATTATTTTTATATGTTCCTTGGCTATATTTGCTTGATTTTCTGATTCTTGTTATGTATTTATTAAGGATTTTGGCCTATATTCTTTTTGTGATTTTGTTTCTGGTTTTGGTATCATGATAATCCTGCTCTTTCTTTTTTGGAAAGCTACTTTCAAAAATTACTATTAGATTTTTAATTAAGTATTGATAAAGCTTTGAAGCTTTTGATGTAGGAGTTTTTTGTGGAAAGATTTTTAAAATAATTTTTTATATTTAATTCTTACATAACTGTATACAGTTAGGTATAATTTTTTTTCTTGAGTAGGAGTCTTTGTCACCCAGGTAGGTGGCATGCTCACAGCCACCACAGGCTCGACCTGCTGAGCTCAGGCAATACTTCCAAGTAGCTGGAACTACAGGTATGCACCACTACGCCCGGCTAATTTTTTGGTTTATTGTAGAGATGAGGTCTTGCCAAGTTACCCAGCTGGTCTCAAACCCCTGGGCTCAGGCAGTCCTCTCAACTTGGCCTCCCAAAGTGCTGGGATCATAGGTGTGAGCCACTGCACCTTGCCACTTATGTATAATTTATCAGCAGGGCTACATTCTGAGACATCCATCTTTAGGCAATTTTATTATTATGCAGACAGCATAGAGTGTGCATGCACAGAAAGATGGTATATAGCCTACTTTACACCCAGGAATTATCGTATATAGCTTGTTGCTCCTAAGCTACAAATGTAGACAAAATGGTACTGTACTGAATACTTTAGGCAATTTTTTTTTTTTTTTTTTTAGCTGGAGTCTCACTCTGTTGCCCAGGCTGGAGTGCACTGGTATACTAATATCCCCCACAACCTGGACGTGCTGGGCTCAGACAATCCTTCCACCTCAGCCTTCCAAGTAGCTGGAACTATAGGCACGTGCTACCATGCCCAGATAATTTTTTTTTTTTTTTTTTGAGTTGGAGTCTCACTCA